>NW_024882623.1:0-233766 GCF_019059575.1 Amphibalanus amphitrite | reverse complement strand
TCGTTCAGCCTTCAGCAAGCCACGTCACACGACGGTCCTTTCCACGTTCATCACCAAATCACACAGCTGATAGAGTAGTTTATTTTCGAAACGGGAAGCATAAAACATGACATAAGACAAAAGTTGAAGATACCTCGGGAACCCAGCCCCCAACCACCAGTCCCGCGGAGTCCTGGGGCGTCCGCACTGGCATCTGCGCACGTGCGGATTGGGACGGCCTGGTAGACTTGGCCTGGATAGCCCGTCGGACCCCGCCGCGAGCGGCCTAGCCACCATCTATATCTACGGCTGTACAAGCGATAAACCAAAGAACAAACTTTATAAATCGCAACACATCGGGAATAGCCATCATTGGAATATGATCTGGAACAAAACATAACTCAATCCTGTTGGTAGTTTACCAACAAGTCGTATCTTTTTCTCCCCGTTTCGTTTTTGTTTCGGGTTTATTTTTTTATTGTCGGCATTTTTGATCAACTTTTATTGTAGGCTTTTTGTCTCTGCAGTAGAGAGATGTATACATTTTTGTATAAAAGTTTTTTGTTTTCACCTGGTTGGCGCGCGGCCGGTCGGTGCGATCGCGGCCCGCGCGCCGTCCGGCGGAGTCGTCTGACCCTCGCCGGACCCGGCCACAGATGGAGGCGTGGCGGGGCGGACCGCCGGGGGTGCCCGGCAGCCCGCCCGATCGTATACAAATAAAACCGCACCGCGGCGCGGCGGCGGCACCGGCGGCCACCGACCGGCCGCCGCCGGCGTCCCGCCGCGCGCTCCGGTACAACTTTCTGTTTTACGCTTTTTTTGTTGGCTTTCTTTGTGTCACTTTTATGTGTCTACCACTACTGTGGTTGTGTGTGTGTGTTCCTCTGTGTGTGTGTCCGTGTGTCGAAGTTCTGTGGCGGAGGAGGTCGGAGCGCTGGCGTCGCGCCCATGGTATCGCAGTGTAGCTCCGAACACGTCTCCGCCGGCCGGCCGGCCGCCGCCTACTCCTTCTTGGCGGGGGCAGCGGCCGGCGCGGCGGCGGCGCCGCTGGCGGCCGCGGCCGGGGTGGCCTTGGCCTGGTGGGCCTGCAGCACGGCCACAGCCTCGTCCACCTTGCCCTTGAGCGACTCGTGGTGCTCCAGCATGTGCACCAGCTCAGAGTTGTCGATCTCCAGCAGCATACCGGTGATCTTACCGGCCAGCTCCGGGTACATGTGCTGCGAACAGGGACAAAGCAGTGTCACAGGGAGGACGGGCAGCGCGACTGACGGCTGAAACACGCTACCTAACGAATCCAGCTTAGCTGCTGCTGGTAATGTCAGCAACCGTCAACCAAACGCTCAAAACTTGATGACTGCTGCTAATCGATGCTCCCTAACACCAAACAGTCGTGATTTCGAGCAAAGTAAAAACAACCTATGCAGTGCTACAGCCCAGACTGGTCAGGAGATCCTTGCTACGCAATACAGACAGCCCTATACGCACCTGGATCATGGGGAAGAGACGCTCTCCGAGCATCTGTTTCTGCTCCTGCTCCGGGGCGGCGGCCAGCATACTGGCCGTCAGCGGCTCCTGGCCCTGGACGCGCACGGCCGGCTGCTGCTGCATGGCCAGCGCCTGCGCGGCGCCCGGCATCAGCGGCGCCTGGCCGCTCACACCGGCCGCAGACAGCTGCTGCAGGTTGCGCATGTTGGCCGTGTACTTGTAGGCGGGCCGCGGCTGCTGGCCGGCGGCGCCCGGCTGCGGCGCCATCGGGCGCGGCTGCATGCCGGCTGGCAGCAGCGCCTGCTGCGCCATCGGCCGCGTCTGGCCCGCCTGCATGCCGCGCATGCCGCCGGCCGGCGCCTGGCCGCCGGCGGCGCGCTGCGCCTGGCCGCGGAACGGCGCCGGCATGCCTCCGGCCGCCTGTCCGCCGAGTCGCATCTGTCCGCCGGCCGGCTGCTGCCAGCGCGGCCCGGGCCGCATCTGGTGCGCCATCTGCGCCGGCGGGTAGAACCGCTGCGCGCCTGCGGCATCGTCGGCACGAAGTAGCCGCCGGCGCCCGCCTGGAACATCGGGTTCACGCCCGGCATCCGCATCGACGTCATGCGCTGCATGTACTGGCTGGCTAGGTGGGCCTTGCGGTCCTCCTTGCGCTGGGCGAGCGCCACGTACAGCGGCTTGGAGGACACGATGCGGCCGTTCATCTCAGTGACGGCCTTGGTGGCCTCCTCGGGCGACGAGAAGCACACGAAGCCGAAGCCGCGGCTGCGTCCGTCCTCCATCATGACGCGCGCGCTGGTGATGGTACCAAACTGGGCGAACTCGCGGCGCAGACGCTCGTCGTCAATGCCGTCGTCCAGGTTCTTGACGTACAGGTTGACGCCCTGGTAGCGGTTCATGCGCTCCAGCTTGATCTGCTCGAACTTGCGCTTGAGCTCGTGCTGGCGCTCGGCCTTCTTCTGGGCGCGGCCGACGTAGATGGTCTTGCCGTTGATCTCCTTGCCGTTCATTTCGTTGACGGCCTTCTCGGCCGCCTCCGGGTCCTCGAAGCTGACGAAGCCGAAGCCTATGGAACGAGAAAACATGCCATTGGTTACTGCCTGATCTCAGTTCATTGTAAGGTAAACATGCATTGCGAAATGCGAGGTAACATATACGCTCAATTATTTGCGAGGTCTTTGCACATAGACGTCCAGAAGCAAGCGTATAGCGCCCTCCGCGACAGTTATGCCTTTGTGCAACAGCTGTATCAACAGATCTGTGAAAGCTACACTAATAAATACAAACGCAAGAGCGACTAACAATGTCAGCGTGCTCTACTCACCCTTGGCCTTGCCGTCCTCGCCAGAGGCCACCTTGTGGCTGGAGATGGTGCCGAACGGCTCGAACATTTCCAGCAGCTTGGTGTCGTCCAGGTCCTCGCCGAAGTTCTTGACGTAGACGTTGGTGAAGCGCTTGGCCTTCTCGCCCAGCTCCTTCTCACGCTCCTTGCGCGGCACGAACTTGCCGACGAACACCTTCTTGTCGTTGAGCAGCATGCCGTTCACCTTCTCGATGGCGTCGTTGGCCGCCTTCTCGGTCTCGAAATGGACGAAGCCGTAGCCCTTGGAGACGCCGTTCTCGTCGGTGGCCACGCGGCAGCTCATGATGTTGCCGAAGGCCGAGAACGTGTCGTACATGGCCTTGTTGTCGATCGACTTGTCCAGCGACTTGATGAAGATGTTGCCGACGCCGGAGCGGCGCAGCGACGGGTCGCGCTGGGACCACATGATGCGGATCGGACGACCCTTCACCACGTCGAAATTCATCGTGTCCAGGGCGCGCTCAGCTGAGAACAGAAGAAAACAGGCAAGCTCGTCAGACAAAGTCAACAAAGTCGATTGATGCCGGTATAGAACATAGCGCGATGGATGATAAAAAATAATCTCAATTCAAGGAAACCATCTGCACCAAGAGTTTGATATCCAATCTAGTCTGATATTGGTAGGTACGAGTGTAAGCTGTAGGAACAATAAAACCACGCCAGAAGCCGGTTCAAATCTAAAAAAAAAAACGTCCAGCCATCCCGATCTATCAGGCTCTGTTAGCACGACCAAGGGTCCGACCTGGTCCGACCGACCTGAGTTGAGCTCAACGCCAGAAGAGCAGGCTCCAAATTCTCATCACATAAACAGCCGCCCATTGCATGATGAAAAATGAAGCCTGATAAAACATGAACTAGTTCGTAGTTCGTTTTGTCCGCAACAGTGAAGTCACATGTGTAGTTGCACGGTAAAATGTTAGTTGCACGTCCCAGATTTATATAGGTACGTCCTGTGCTTAGCACTGGTACATAAAAAACACATCTTTCGGTTTGTTTTTAGGCCTGGAAAAGATTTTGTGCTAACACCAAGAACACGAGTCATTAATGATTTATAACAAGCTGCATTCATCAATGAAGCGAAACCCTTTCAGGCAAATTTTGCCGAGCGGATGCTCACTATTGACTCAAGTCAGTCATGTGCATGGCACAATGTGCATTGTCCATGCTCCATATCAGACGCGACGAACAGCGTGGTAAATCTTGCAGCGTGCTGAAGATTTAGTACCAAATCCGCTTCACATTACTTTCAGAGCAAACGCGCAAGACGTTAGAGTCACCACTCGAAAATTCAGTTAATTTCGATAAATCGTACCAGACGCCGGTGTCATAGCATTCCCTTCCCAAATGCAATCCCTTCGGATTGCATTTGGCCCATTATGATCTATGGTAGAACCTTTCATATTGTGGCGCCGTACTTCACGATGTGCATGACTTTCCCATTATAAGGCGTCTAACTTAATATACCGCGTCTAATGACCAGGGCCCAAACGTGACTCATTCTAAGCGTAAGTCACGCCGATCACCCCTCCCCACCCCAACCCCACTCCATCACAGGTGCCGGCGGCTGTCCCCACGCGGGGCCCCAGCTGTGGCCGCACCGGGCCTCTCGCCGCGCCGTGCGCCGGGAACTCGGTGGCACCGGTCAGCCCGGTTAGAAAGTCGCGGTGGAACCGGCCCGGCCCGGTCGGAGAAAGCGCTGTGGCCTGTGAACGGGCCGCCGTCACGGGCCGCGGGCCCGGCCAGATCGCCCGGCGGCCGGCCGGCCAACTGCGCCGCAGCCGTCACGGCCGGGACGGCAGGGCAGTGGCCAGAGGCAGGCGATCGAGCTGAACGGGACAGCTGTCCGTCTGTTTATGCACCTGGACAAGAACGATAATAAATTTGTGCGTAAACTATGAACGCAACTTTTTGCGCTAACTTGATATTCTATCCCTTCCAAAAGGCCAATATTCGACTCTTGAATCAAAAAGCTGCACATGCCAGCAGCCATATGAACTGAACTTCGCACTAAGCAAAACACCCGAGCATTATCACTGGCTCCGACGCTCGGGGGCCCAGGTATTGTGGTGAAATGCTGAACACTCCATCCATGGTAGGATTATGCAAGACGTTACCAGGCAGTGCCACGAAGGTGGTGCAAGCTGCGGGCCACGTTCTCTCCCAGCGGGTCGACCGGTGACGAAATTGGAGCGCGACGAAACGTTAGATAGACCGCGTGCACAAACCACAGCTTGGCAGACCTTTAGCTAAATAAAAACCTGACATACCGGAAGTTCATTACACTGAAATTAATAGATTTTAGGAAAACTCAGTGTTAGTCAGCCATATATTTCTTAATTCCTTCTTAACATTTTTTTAAATTTAATTCTAGAGGTATGCCCCATTGATAATCTTTTAACACACATACGCCTCTAAGAGAAACCCTATATGGAACTATCATTAATCAGAACATTGCACACCTTCCTATGTATTAATGCTAAATGATCACAAATCTGTCCCTCTGGTGACCTGCTTGCAGCAAATGAAGGGTGAAGTGATTTTTTTTAGAAAATGTTCATCCATTCACTTTTCAAGGCTTAAAATCATATAAACTAGGTAAGTGCTGAGTGCTACCTCTGCAGCATTGTGATGTGCCAGGCCAGCATCAAGCTAGTATGCCAATGTGCCATAATATTCTGCCAGCAATCACATGTTTTGGAAACACTCACCACTGCAGCAGCTGTTTTTAGGATTAATGTGCATGAGTAATGACCTGATATAAAAAGCAACTCAAGCAAGAACCAGCAAGAACATAATGAGGGGGAGCTGAAAAATTCAGGGAGAGATACATTTCATTTTCCTTTGAAAGTATTTGGCTCCATTGGGAGCCTTAGGCCAAGAAGGCATACTTTTGTTGAGTGGGCAGTAATGGAGTGAACAATAAGAGCAGGGAACATCATTGAGAACCAGCCAGGAAGCATACAATTGTGACTTATCCTCTACCAGGTTACCAAACTCCTCAGTGGAATGGATCTGCCTAACAATCTCAACCAGACTTACTGCAGTAAATAGCAATATTGCATTCACACGTGTTTATATGTAAACATTTGGGTACTAAGTGAGCTGTGAAGTGTTAAGTGAGTCTTGAATTGATTGATTACCACATTGCCAAGTCCATAGCCACATATAGAAACATTTCACAGCTCTGGACCCAATCATTATCAATATACCTACCCATCATGCCTACCTATTCTTTTGCAAATATGCCTTACAATGCAATGCCTATTTTGAATTTGGAATACCACTTGAGCCTAAAGCACTTAGATTTCTGCAAAATTATTTGCTTTATTTCATGCAAATACAGAATTTGTGATGCTCCTTCAGCTTTTAAGTGCAAAAACAAATAGGCATATTCTTCTTTATTGCCATGACAGCAAAGAAGGGATTTTTTTTTTTGAAGATAAGGTTGTTGATAAATAACAAGGCAGCACATTACTCACAAAAGAAATTTTTGGCAAAGGATGAAGCAATAACTAATGGAAGCCAGCAGCATTTGGCATTGAATTATATCAATTGTATTGCTGCTTAGGGCCTCCTCAACTTGTTATTTAATTAAGCACCAAAGCCCAATTTTTAGGTTGCTCCTGGAAAAACCATTGAAAATAGTAGGTAATTTTTCACCTGCACTCTTGCCTCCTCACAAAACATCATTACAAGCAGCCCTACAAATTAAGCCAACAATTTAAACAGCACTGAAACAAACAGACAGCCATTGTTTCAGCCTAAATTCAGCATGGTAAAGTGACAGTTTTATGACACATTGTGACAAATGTGCTTATTGATATAGCCACATAATAGCAATGCAGAGCAGTATCCGCATAAGCCACAATAAGCAGCATTATTCCAAATCCATAAAAAGAACAGTTTGACTTACCGTCAGCCGACTGCTGGAAGTTCACGTAGGCGTAGCCGAGGGAACGACGGGTGATCATGTCCCTGCAAACTCGGATGGACAGGACAGGGCCAGCAGTCGAGAACTTCTCAAAGAGCATGGCTTCAGTTACGTCCGGATGGAGATCCCCGACGTACAGGGACGCCATGGGATAGTTTGGGCCGGCCGAATTCATGGTTTGATGACTTGGTTCGGAGCTACACCACAATTATGTTTAAGGGTTTTATATTTTCTGATTTTTTTGTATTTTTTAGCACAATATGGGTAGGCGAAGTGCGCGAGAACACACGTCCCGCGCCACAGACGCCTTCGACACACAGAGGAACAAAATGAAGGAGAGAGCTCGGACTTAGGGCTTCCATATCCAGCAGCGGTGTAATCTGGTAGCATTTGGCCTAAGACCTTGGCGGTTTTCACCATGCTTTTATATTTTAGAAATGCAACTTTTGATTAAGTTCCCAACATTTTGCATTTGTTATTTCTCATTGTTTGAAATTTCTTAGATTTGGATCTATTTTGTGAATAAAATGGCAGAACACTTTTTGTCAATTAGTATTTTTCAACGGAAAGCGGGTTTGACACTATAAAACTTCGAGGTCTAACTTTAGCCTAGTTTCAAGGTTTTAATTGATTGTAATGGTATCTTAGAGCAATGACAATGTTTAAATATTTCAACGAAGCTTGATTGCACAAAATTATGCTAATGAAAGTGATTATAATCAGACACCGTCTCCTGTTCATCAGGCTTGGCGCACCCTTGGCCTTTTCAGTGGTGCGCTATCGCCCCCCTGAAGGGCCTCCTCCCTCTTCCGACACGTGGTGCTCCGGGCTCCGGCGGCATGTGGCGCGCAAGGCCGTATGTGGCGCGTAGATTGTGACCCGCGGGTCGGACTCATACGTCAAAGGGCGAGTTCAAGGGGGTCCCCGGCGAAGTCTGTCGGGCGCAATGCAGGACCGGCAAGGGGCATTTGGGGGAGGGATGAGCACCCGTGACCCATTCGGACACAGTTATAACCGATGACTCACAAGTCACACTACTCGTGTGACATGGGGATTTCAGTCCACGGTCCCAAGGCGAGGCGACGAACTCCTGGCGCCCTTCCCATCCAATCCGAAAAGCGACACTGGTCGCACAGGTCGTACCGGCGATCCCGGGTTGCGTCATACTGCTGTCTCTCCCGATCAGGCGGAACAATAAAGAATTACGCAGTTATTCGACAACTGAACACGTTTATTTCCTCACTCCACGGAACAAATGGGCATTTCAATCACTAGCCGCCAAATTACGAGATCAATCGTCCGGTCATGGGTACGAAAGCTAGCTCTTTGCGTGCTGTGCAAGCAGTATCCAAGCCTTATCCACCGCCACCGCACTCGGCTCAGCCGGACTCTCCAGATGACGTCACCAGGAAAGCCATGACGTCACTGACTCGTTTCCATTGGCGGTGAGTCTGAAAAGGCAGCGAGAAAAGGTGAAGGTCACACACAGTTCAGGTGGCGCTTTAAAACCTTCGGAACCCGGCCAGCCCGGCAGGCCCGCTTCTCTCCGGAGAAGGGCCTTGCCGGGCTGGGGTGGCCAAGGGGATGGCCGGCCATCCCGCGACCGGGCGGGGTGGTAAGGAGCAGAGGTGGAGATATCGGGGGGGGGGGGGGTCGGGGATCGGGGGGGGGTCAGGATTCCCCCTGAAAACGAATTACTGCTAAGTAAGTCAATGGTACTGCATCCAGCCCGCCTCAATCTGCCCGGCCTGGACCCCCCTGACATTTTGACAGATCTCCACCCCTGGTAAGGAGGGGGGGGGGGGGGCGTACGACGACCTTTCATCTGCCACTAACATCCATGGTCCCTACAGCCTACAGGCTACGATTTTTTTTTTCATTTCATCCGGCGTCCACCTACCTACACACAAACCCGCCACCTCTCCCATCCCCACCCCTCCCCAGCCATCCCTTCCGTTTACCTACCGTCATACACATTGTCTTCATCCAGCCAGTGAGGGTTGCACTCGTCGGAACAGGCCTCGGCAGCCAGCAGGTCCACCGCGTTCGGGGCGGTCAGCCAGTCGTCTGTCCCGTCGGCCGCAGAGCCGCCGTGCTCCAGGCCGTGCTCCGAGCCGTGCTGTCGGTCGAACCGCCCGCCGTAGACCGGGTGATGACGCGATCCATAGTCCCCGTCTGACTCGTCATCGTACGGTGGCCGTGTGTGGCACTCTGTGCCAAACGGGGGAACGTCGGGATGGAGCCCGGGCCGCCGATGACGGCTACAGGGAACGGTGGGCTCTCGTCGGAGGACGTCGGAAGGGAAGGCCGCTGTGGGCGGCGAAGGCGGCCGAGGCAACGACAGGAAGCCCGGGCCGGTTAGGTCTTGGTTGTTCATAGGTGCCATACCATCTACGCAGAAGTCACTGTCGAGGAAAGGGTACAGGATTGATAAGATTTGATGCTAAAGTCACTGAGAAATGCTGATTGCTGAATGAATATAAATATTCGCACAATTTAGCGGCAATGTAAAATCGTAAACAACCAATGTTAACCCAAACATAGGAATATTTATTCAGATAATCCAGAGAACAAATAGACAGAAAAACAACAGCCCACATACGGTGAGTTCAGTTCATAATCTGATGTAAAGCTACTGACAGACTTATCAGGAAACGTGACCGTCTGTCACCGTTCTCAGTGCTGACGGACACCACGCAGGCCGTCCGGCTGCTACCCACCCCGGTGTCGCTGTCGTCTGTTTCGGCTGTTGTAGGTGGCGCTGCAGGGCTGCCAGGACCCTGACCGGCAGCTCTGGCATGATCTGAACGAGCCGTCCGAGCGGAGCAGCGCGCAGCTGCTGCAGCCCTCCGGCCCGCCGGAGCAGGAGGCCCGCAGAGACGGCGTTACACGCCGGCAGCTGCAGCAGAAGCCACTCGTCCTCTGTGCACTGGGCGTCGGCGGAGGGCTGGAAGTCGTCTGACCGTCCGTCACCCGCCGATCCCGCCTGGCGGACAGATAAGGGCGGCTGGATGTAGGTACTTTCATATTGATAACGGAGGGGGACACGACGTGCTCATAACTCAGCCCGCGGGTGGTTACAACAAAAGGGCTTCAGCACAACACATGATGTACATAAGTCAGTTCACAGTTGATATTACTTTGGAAATTATTACACGGATTCGTTCTCCATTTGCGATTTCTACTTGCTCGTTAAAGCTATGACTGTCGATGAAAAGCAGAATAAATACATTCCTCTGCAGACTGCAGTCTGCAGCCATGAAATGGAACCTTCCTTTCCACAATCCACGACATTTTACATGTGCATACTACATAGGCAGCAATTTGGTCGATATATTGTTGGGGAATGTCACGATAATCTCCAAAAATTCCGATTTACCGGGGCAGGTATACTCGGCATATCTAAAACGATTTCGTTCCTGGCTAGCCAACTGTCATTTTATATAACTATTCTATTTTTACCTAACTATAAGAGGCGCATTTCTGAAGTCTCTCCTTGACCCACAGAGATACTTGTTGGGATATCCCACACAAATCCCATCTAAGAAGAGAAATGTCAGGACGCTCCGGTTGCCCTCGGGATGTCCCTACCGGCAGCGCGGGGAAGGATGGGATATTCGGGACGCCTTACGCCCGTACAGTGTCACATTTCCAGATACCGCCCCAATCTCAATCGAGGGTTGCACTGTGTGCAGAAATCCCGGGTGGGATGTGTGCACTGTGTGCAGAAATCCCGGGTGGGATCGAGTGGGACTATCTGGCTGGGCAAAAAGGTCGTTTATCGGTTTTGTCCTTATCATAAACATTCATAAGGAATCCGAAAGAAACACGAATGCCAGCTACGGTCGATCGACCGACAGCAACAACAACGGCGTATTAGCACTCGCGAATTGATACAGCGCAATTAAAAGTGGCTAATCAAAAGACTTCTTCGTGATAGGTTGCGCTAATGGAATACAAAGAAATTTTTTTGAAAATGCATGGATCTTTGTGTTGGGGATGGGATAGCTACGAATGGTTGCGACGGTTCAACAGCCAATTCAGGGTTGTGAGCAACGGTAAATGTTCGTCATCGCGGGCCCCACTCACAGTGATTGACATACCAGAACTGAAATGGCTCAGTTTTTATTGCCGTATATGAAATATGAATAGCATGCCATTTGAGCCTGAAATAAAGTACAAAAGGTTAAGCATGTAGTGACATTCCATGTACTCAGTACTCAGAGCTCGTACTCAGAGCAACTATGCTTTATTAAAAGTTATTGTCACGCTAATAAAGAACCCGCGCCAGAATGTCGCCGCCCATCCGATAACTGTCACAAACAAACACATGAACAGTACATAATGTGGCGGCCCGTGTTTGCATTTATCGACAACAAACAGAACTGAACAAACGATTAAACTACACAGTAAGCTTGTGGCATAGTCCCATTCATCAACGAAATTGATAGGGTGCATAGGTCCAGGCTGAGTGTGCCATAATAATAGTGGAACTACGCACAATCACTTATCACAATGTCGACTCGCAGACCACACAGTACCCTCTCTCTTTCTTCACCATATTCTCCCTCTTCAGCCTCAGCATACTGCCTCGAAAAAGTAAAACGCCTCTGCTCAAAGTCCTAAACCTCCTGCCTCCCAGAAAACCCTCTCGTGTTCCCCTCCTCTCTCCCTCCCATCCTTGCCTCTCTCCCTCCCCGCCCGTCTCACCGTCTCGCTGGTCTGCTGCACGATATCCAGGACGATGTGCACCACGCTGTCCTGATCGGCACGCACCAGGCGCAGCGTATACTCGGGAAGGTGAGCGGCGGAGGCCAGCAGGGCCCGCAGCCGACCCACCACCGCCTCCTCCCGCCTGCCGAGATAGAGGCATAGAGACTTAGAGACACAGAGACTTAGAGACACAGAGACTTAGAGACACAGACACTTAGAGACACAGAGACTTAGAGACACAGAGACTTAGAGACACAGAGACTTAGAGACACAGAGACTTAGAGACACAGAGACTTAGAGACACAGAGACTTAGAGACACAGAGACTTAGAGACACAGAGACTTGGAGACACAGAGACTTAGAGACACAGAGACTTCGATACACAGAGACTTAGAGACACAGAGACTTAGAGACACAGAGACTTAGAGACACAAAGCAGAGACTTAGAGACACAGAGACTTCGATACACAGAGACTTAGAGACACAGAGACTTAGAGACACAGAGACTTAGAGACATAAAGACTTAGAGACACAGAGACTTAGAGACATAAAGACTTAGAGACACAGAGACTTAGAGACTCAGAGACTTAGAGACACAGAGACTTAGAGACACAGAGACTTAGAGACACAGAGACTTAGAGACACAGAGACTTAGAGACACAGAGACTTAGAGACACAGAGACTTAGAGACACAGAGACTTAGAGACACAGAGACTTAGAGACATAAAGACTTAGAGACACAGAGACTTAGAGACACAGAGACTTAGAGACATAAAGACTTAGAGACTTAGACACACAGAGACTTAGAGACACAGATACTTAGAGACACAGAGACTTAGAGACACAGAGACTTAGAGACATAAAGACTTCGCGACATGGAGACATAGACCTAGAGACAAATAGAGAAGCCTGCGGAGACACATCAGAGAAAACCATAGACGGCAGGGAGACACTGACGGTTAGTGGTGAGTCTCTGAGTCAGACGCAGACAGAAACAGGACGGACAGAGGCGGTACGAGCACAGACGAAGAGAACCGGCGAGTCTCTGAGTCAGACGCAGACAGAAACAGGACGGACAGAGGCGGCATGACCAGCGCTTAGTCCGGAATCGAAGTCAGAACAGGACTCTCAGCCATCTTCTGGATCTCGTACCTAAGTGTATGGTGCGCGCTGTGGAGGTTAGTTGAGTGGTGGGCAGTTGGCATTGCGAGCAAAAAGGCGATTAGAGGACCCCGGAATATTGCAATGTAGTTCATTTATTTGACATGAGCATTGGGCATGTCTACTGCAATGAAAAACGTCAAAAATGTAACTAGTTATGCTAGTCGAAGCTCCCTTTTAACCAGACAACGTAGTTGCCAATCTGCAAAATGGCGATGTTCGGTCAAGAATAACCCTGCCTGTGCCATTATGTATACATGTACTATCCAGCGCGGTTTGTCGCTTCACTGAAGGCTATATCAGAACTGCGTCACGATGCAGCTGATAAGGAGCCGGGGCCGGTGAACACGGGCCACAGTCTGGCCACAATGCGCTGTCGTGCCACCATGATCAGGCAAGCCGTGAGTGAATTACAACGAACGCTGGTAGGTGATCACCATAAACACCATCAACATTCGCAGCTGTTTATTAGGCTCATGCGACTCTCAAATCGAGGACACATATGAAAGAGTTTGCACAAAGCGTTTCGCTTAAAAAGTTAAGCCGAGGCACCGTTGCACGCACTTAACGAAAATATGCCACTTTTAACATGGGGCTTTGAACTGGAATAGCAGTTATGTAGCTTGAGCTGAGACTAGCACAAATCGGGAGCTTTTACGGCCCAACGATCACCTTAAGTAGATATTCCATTTCTCGTTCCGAAAAGATTGCCTTGTGCAAGCATGTTTCACTTGTAGAAGAATGTCAAGAATTCCAGCCAGCAATTTGGTTTGCCTGAAGTCTTTTTTGCCCCTGCAACTCCAATATGCCAGATTTGCGCCGGTGTAAACGGAGCGCCGTCGGAACAGGGGATTTGGGTCGATATGATGGCTTCATTTCGGTTTGCCAGTCTTTGCCCTGGCGCTTCGGAGTTTGGATGGTTTCGGACTGCCAAGTCCGGCTCAAATCCGGCCCACTGCCACGGCTCAAGTCCGGCTCCCTAAAAAAAATACATTTCAACTCATAAGGCTGTACTCACGGCTTCTATGCCTTTATCATTTTCCGCGGTAAAAAGTGACTGCATCCGAAAAAAAATGCTTACCGATTACCATTTAATCGCCGCATTGAAGCATGCCCTCATTTCCAGAAGTTCATATTTAGTGCACGCAGTGCATCGAGTCGCCATGCAGTGATGGTTAACTGAATATTTGATACCATGCGCGGTAACGACCGTGGCGGCGGGGCAGGGCCGGGTCAGGCCGCACGGCTGCGCCCATTCCACCGGTAATTAACCCACCGGTAACGCTGCCTGGCAGCGGTCCGCACTGAAAGCCACGGCGCCGCGGCTGTCGTGGGGCACACACACGACTTACCGGCACCGGTTAATCACCGACATTCACGCAGCGGGGTGCACCGCCGACAAATGCCCCCGGGGCACGCGGTCGGCCGGCCCGGACCCGTGTCTCGACGGGCGGTCAACACGGGTCAGGGCGGTCAATAGTAGCGGGTCAACCACGGGTCAACAGAGGTCGCACGAGCGGTAGCAGCGGGTCAGCCGGTCGATATTAGCGGGTCAACGCGGGTTAGATAGATGGTCGATAGTAGCGGGTTAACACGAGGTCAGACGATCGATTTAAGGTCAGTTCACGTCAGACTCAAGTTTTAGCGGGCCATCAGAGACCAAACGGACGATATTAGCGGATCGGCACGAGTCAGTCAGTCAAAACTAAGAAAAAATATACGCTAGGCAACGTCCCCAAAGGGAGAGTGAGGATTAACTGGGCCAGCTGAGTGCGTGAAGTCTGACAACCGTGCTGTGCTTGTCACTGACATCTAACCCGGAGTCGGCGTCTCAAACCGATGACAATGACATAATATATCACTGACCTAGTGTCAGTGCCAATGTCACTGACCTGGTGTCGGTATCGGCGGCGGCGGCGGCGCGGCGGCGGCCCACCACCACCAGCCAGCAGAGCGCCGCCTGTTGCTGCAGAGCGCGCACCTCCGCCGCCAGCCGCTGGCCGTCCGAGGGGGACGCCAGGTCGGCCAGGGAGCGCACCAGCAGACAGGAGTCGGCGGCCAGCACCAGATCGGGGAACGGGCCGGCAGAGAGCCCGACCAGCCGGCTGGGGACGCAGCATCCCCCGGGTCAGAGCTGATGTCGACTCGGACCGGGTCAGATGAGGGGCATAGTGCTGCGCCACCCGATTACATCTCTGGATATGGGGCCTTCCCTTCCACCCACCTGTAGTGTCTGGGTACCTCCCTTTCCACCTGGAATCCCTGGATCCCTTGCCTGCTCTACTATAGTCTCTGAATCCCTCTCCTTTCTACCTGTAATCCATGGATTCCTTCCATATCCCTGTAGTCTCTAGATCCCTCCCCTACCCACCTGTAATCTCTGACGTGGGCGGTGACAGTGTGACCGGAGAGCTCCTCCAGACGCCGCAGACCCCAGCGTTCGGCAGCAGAAGCACAGGCCACCACCGAGACCGGCTGGCCGGCCGGCGGGGGTCCGGGCGGCGGCGGTGCAGGGGGAGGGGAGACGAGCACTGAGGAAGGGGAGACAGTCGTGAGACGGGTGTAGGTAGAGGAAGCGCAGGACAGTGAGTATGGAAAGAAGCCAATGGTTGAATTTCATACAACAGCGGTGGTTTAAGGTTTCTTTGCGCGATGTAAGTATATATGTATGTACAGCTATAGCCTATATAGGTGTGTGCCTACTCGTAAGTCATGATCCTTGAGCACTATTGCCGCCCGCGTCATTAATGCGTAAAAAATGTATGTATAAGTGGATGACTACAGAAGGACGTGCCGCCCTTAGAGGTTGTGCAGTGCGCACTGTTCAGTGTGCAATTTATCACGCAGGTCAAATGAGACACTCTAGTCTCTGTGCCTCCAAGGTCACCACAAGCACGGCTTAACCAAGGTATATTGAATTGAGGCGCTGAACTGCATGATAAGCGACACAGTCTAGTCTACTTCAGCTAACTGATGACTTGTGGCGTTGGCGTTATGCAGTGATCCATGCATACATAACGCAAAGACATCCAACTATCAACGGACAAACAAAATATGGTCAGTACCGGCATCAGGAATTAGCATAGATGCCATCACAATCGGCCAGACAAATAGTTATTTCTCACGGTGAATTACCAACAGTAAACCATATAAGATCGCGCTTAACAGCACTGCTATCACAAAATTACTAATATTTTGTTAACTGCGCTACAAAAACTTCAAGTTCGGCTTACCGACCATTTTACCAAACAGTCATAAATAATAGACACAGTCATGCATAATAGATGCGTGTGGACTGGAATCGTTTCCGTGACGGGGCGCCCAGTGAACGTCGCAGGCACGGTAGGTGCCGGCCGCACGTGTGGCCAACGCAAAGAGGGTATGGTAGGACGCTATAAAGCGAGGTGGAAGTGACAGGACAGAGCTAAACGTGACTAACGCTAGTTTAGAAATGACGCCGGTAGGCCACCTTAGAATGAATTGTAAAGCCCTCTGCCAACTGCGTGGTGTGGTGGGTATTCTTTTTTCGACAAAACCGAGAATAACGCGGAAACTATGCTATCGGTCACCCGGAAATCGTAACAGCAAGACGCGTGAGACTCCGCACCTTGGATTGGCATTACCATATCGTATTCATTTTCCATCCAGTTTGGCAACAACACCCTAAAGTTCATATTCGCCCCGAAAACAAACTTTTGCATTTTGCTGCCACACAAGGCATATACTTTGTTTAGTGAAATACCCAATCGAAGGAGTGGAGCCTTTATTTGCAGTGAGTTCCGACCGACTGAAAACACAGTCTGAGTTATTTCCGGTTTTGTCGAAAAAAAAGAATACCTACCACGCAGTCTGCTGAGGGCTGTACATGAATAGAATGCGCATAGACTGCGACTGTCGACCGACCAGCACCCGTGGCTGATTAATCGGGGTCCTCACGGATCCTGTGACACATGGCAACGACAAGGCCCTATATGGCGACACGAGCAAAATAAATGGTAAGCTCGCACACATACATTTGTCGATCGCAAACGCGTTGCGTGGGAGGGTGTGCCCAAGTATAAGCGATACAACGAGCGCGGACTTATTTGTGATACGACCCGCTATGTCGGAAAATGACCAAAATAGTCCAGTGCGGCTTTTGTTCCTTTCTTCAGCCGACCAATGGTGTGAATTGCTGGATAGATTGTCACCGGTTCCCCATACATTCCGCTCATATAGAGCTATAGCATTCGTTGTATCACCTTTGTTTTAGTTGCGTCACATGGTACCGGAACGCCAGACCTATCCATTGATATCATACCTTGGTCACGAATAGCACATCACCAGGCAGCGTATCAGTCATAATGTGGCGACGATGAGGGGGCCGACAAAAAGGACGAGCTATTGGAAACTGACGATTTGAAAGGAAATGGGAATGTCTCCTTGTCCCTTATCGGTTCATTCGTCATGAAAACTATACGCTACGATGGCAGAATAAGGGTCAAAGAATTTCATATTCACAATGGCCTGTGCTTGCTCGAATGATATACCATTACCAACTGGTTACGAAGCTGGAAGCATGTATTCGCAGGTCAAATCAAAAAAAATGGGTTCATCTCACTTTGACAGGACTTTTTATAAAGCATAGCAAGTAGTACAGCGTAACTTGTTTGAATCTAACTAGGTCATTCGGACAACAGACAGATATACGTCACTCGTAGCCCGTAGGCTTCGACAAAAAGCGGCAAAGACACGCAGATAGGCAAATAATGGTTGCTAACTGCACTCCTTTTCGTCATTTTACACAGCATCAGCGACCAGGCTAGAAGCGCCTATTGCTACGCCCCAGCTCCTGCTGAACGTTTCCACGACCGAAAGAACCTGCAAGTTTGTCTTGGAATCGGCAATAGCGTTGTCACCTATGGTTTCCTGCCTCCTGGAATGTCAAAGCATAACGGGTGCCGTTTCTGTACAGTGGCATACCGAATGCCGCTTTTAAACCGTCGATTTTCATGCATTAATTTGTTTTGGCGGGTTTGGCTCTTTCCGCAATAAGGTGACTACTAAAGAGTCAGAGTCAAACGATCAAATGATGAGAGGGCGTCGTGATGAGAAAAAAAAACTTAACCAATGCAAACGCACAATCAGTCACAATTAAAAACCGAAATTCGTACCAATCGGACCACTGCTGAACACACGTACGCTGCTGCACCACGTATACGAGTAGGTGAAGCTCTGCTTTGAAGGCCGATCTCGTATGAGGAATTTGAATAATGTTAACATTGACGATAGCTAACCACGCTTGAGGCGATAAGGACAAAACATTGTAGCTGCACAACGGCTCCTTCTCGCCGCGTGCCCTACGCCGTGCGTCTGTCCCTGTCCGAGACACCGAGCGTCTCATTCGCGTGTCTCGTTCCAGTGTTTCACCGGGTGCCTGTGTCCCTCGGCCTCCTCGCCGATTTTCTCTGCCGGGTGTCTCAGTCCTCCCCCTCCCTGCTGTATCCCTCAGTGTCTCACCGTGTCTCTCCGGGTGTCTCAGCGCCTCCCAGTCGGGCCTCACGGGCAGACAGCGGACAGCCACTGAGGAGGCACGGCACCGCTGTACCAGTGGACCAGCGGCAGCGGGAGGCAGCAGCGGCACGAGCAGCGCGCAGCGGGACAGCGGCCAGCGCGTCGGCACCTCAGCGCCGCAGCTCAGCACCAGCACGGCGCGCTGACGCAGCCTGACCGGTCACAGGTCAGCAGAGGGGCCCGGTCAGGTCGGTTAAGACTCTTATACTTGAACATATAACACAGCGACATGTCCGCTAGAAGGTAATAAAACAACGATCAATTCACAAATAAAACGGCATGTTAAAAACAGGAAACATTACTAGAATATTCTGTCCAGCTCCAGTGTAATTAAACATCACCCCACAACTTCCACCACCCTTCTTATCAGCGGTAACTACAACTGTACCATGTCATCCATCACAGCTCTGCGGTTCCTGCCCGCTGCCGTGTAACCTAGCATGACCCGTGAGTTATGGGCCGCTGTGAGTAATAACCCAGCTGTGAGTTATGGGCTAATGCATGGCACACTAAAACTTGGTCCGCTCGCAGCTTGGCACTTGACTGTCGCCTGGTGACGTTCACACTTTTGTTTTATTTCGTCCCAATGTAGGCTGGGAGGTGATTAAGATTAGATCGGCCAACTACACAAAGTGCCATTTTGCATAAATAATCGTCACACTAAAGAGCGTATGGTCATTCCGTAAGGCCGTTTAAAGTGTGGCACTTACAGTAAAGCGTCAAACGCTTTCCGACGAACTATTCGCCTGACGCTAGGATAAGCAGCATGCCTAACCCACCGGCCACCGACCCTTCGTCTAAGACGGTGCCGACACACTTAGCCAATACACCCATGCGAGCTATTACTCCCGTAGCCTGAGTAAAAAGAACATTTGATGTTAACTCACGCCTCATTCAGCCGCTGCTGGGGCTCATCAGCGGTCAGCAAGACGTGCCGGACCCCGGGTACCTCAGTCAGAGCTGAGCTGAGCTCCTCGGCCAGCTCAGGAAGCTGTTCTGTCACTACCAGCACCGGACCCTGTCAGGACAGGAGCGGGGCGGAACGGGACGTTGACGGGAAGACGGGACACGTTGACGGGACGGTAAGACGGAACGGGTCGGGTATTGCGATGGAAAAGGTAAAGAACAGGGAAAAGGGACGGAAATGGGACGGAAGAAAGGGATTGCGATGAGACGGGAGGAGAGGAAAAGTGGAACGGAACTGGGACGGATTGAGGGGAAGGGACTGAACGGAGATGAGACGAGACCAGGTGAAACGAGACTGGATGGGTAAATGAAATTGAATAGGATGCTATGGGACGGGAAAAGAAGGGAACTCGGAAACTCAGTACTGGATAATGAAGTCCACCTCATTTTCTTGGGAGGGCACATAATGTTGCACATTCAGTAGAGTGTACAGCGATCATCGATGGCACAAGAGCCACAGAGTACAAAACCTATCGAAAGCGCGTCTATCTAGGAAGCGTAGAGCACCCACCGCGCCAACAGTACATGGATAGAGCGGTACAACATCCCTAATGCCAAAGGAACAAGGAATATATGAGGAAGCTCATGATTCGTTTTCTAGTGACACACCCTTATGTGTCATATGCATTACGGGACGGCACCCACCGGTAGTGAGTCCACGTGCAGCTCAGTCAGCAGGGCCAGTAACGCGGCGACGCGCGGGTGGCGGGCGGAGCGGCCGGCCAGTGTCGACTCCAGGTCACCAATCACCGCGTCCAGGCAGCCTGCCAGACCACAGTCACACAGTGACAGCCACAGCACACAGGTGGAGTCGGACACTGACCGAGTAACGAGACATTCCAGTGTCCAGACAGCCTGCGCGGCCACAGCATACGGCGGGAAGTCGGACACTGATCAGGCAGCGAGACATCTGGAGACAGTCTGAGGGACCACACACAGGCGGTTAGAGGTCCCACGCAGACGGAGTAACGAGACTCTGAGTCTAGACAGCCCGTGGGACCATAGTACAGCGGGGAGTCAGACACTGACCGAGCAAGGATATATCCAGGCAGCTATTTCAATATATTGTTTGGGATATGCATCCTTAAAACCGCGAGTTCTTAGGAGGAGAGCAAAGTATAACATTGAAAAACAGATTTTATTTCGTTTGAGCTGAGCCTTGCTGGAAAATCAATTCACCATAAATTTTCATATTAGGGGTGGAAATACGAGCGCTATTGAAACAATGGTTGGAAGTCACGCATACCGAGCACGAAAACGGCAAACACTGCAACCGTGACACTGCCGTAAACGCAACGGTAACCGAGTGAAACTGAGGTAACTGAGGCATTGGCACAGCGAAAAAAAAAATATTGGCTGTGTCTTAACCCTCGCCCGCACATGCCATTTTCCCATCCTAGAACGCACATGGGGGGGGGGGGTGTGGTTGCCACCCCCCCCGCGCCATTTCGTTCCTGTTGGAGATAGAGCTTAGCAGTAAAGACCAAAAAGATTCTTTGGGAAGAGACGAATCCAATGATACCCAGTTTTAACTTCTCAGGTCAGTCATTGACCTTCCAGATCAGGTCAAACTAAAAAATGTTGCTGTTTTGGGTCACCGTTGGATATCAAGTGTGCTGCTTATCAAATACCGATGACGATGCTGTTTTCTGGTGCCAAGCCAGCTAGAACCTCTTTGTCACACTGCCCGACCAGAATTTTGCTGCTGAGGTCATTTCAGGTCAAGTTAGGTCAAGGTCAATTACATGTGTTTGTATGTCTGTGTGTGTCTGTGTGTATACTGATGTGTGCACCGATTGTTTTTGGGTCCATATTACATGAAATCATGATCTGAGAAGCTTTTACCAAAAATGCAGTCAAAAAACTTCAAAAAAAGTAAATTCAGCTTGCCTAAAACGCAATTATCTTAGATGACCTAGGTTGACCTTGACCCTGACCTTGACCCCTGTACATCGTCGAACAACATGTTCCATGATAGGTGGGAGGTAAGACTGGCAAAAAAGGCCGAAATCAGGGTGTCAAAAGCTCATAAGGCCCATGGCAAACGCAAGATGTTGAGAATTGGCCATTTGGGTCATGACATGACCTGAAAAACAAGGTCATATCTCCGAAACCAAAAATCACAGAAACTTGAAATTTTCAGTGGACATCAAGAAAGGATAGAGGAGCAGCTATACGAAAAATCAGCCTTCTAGCTCTAAAAATGTTGAGTGCAGAGTCGAAAGACTACCTGGGGGGGTGGCAACCACCCCCCCCCCCCATGTGCGGGCGAGGGTTAAAACTAAAACCCCATTATTCGCTTATCAAACAGAATAGCATTAAACAAAGTGAGATAAAATAATAAACGTTAACAACACTGCATCTAATATGGCTACATTATGCGTACTGAGTAGGCGGGTATGTGATCCTGCAAAAGCGCATAGCGCACAAAGCGAAGTATCGCCTGGGCTTACTCTAAAAGCTGCAATTGTGCAGCTTATGTGACGTAGCGCACTGCATTGCAATGCATCGAATATACCTACCAAGCTCTGTAGTTTGCCGATGGTTCGAGAAAGCTTGCATATCGAGATTGCGCCCTGTGTCTGCCCAATCCAAGCTATATAGTTTCCAGTGGCGGGGATGTATGGCTCACCAATCTTCAAAACACGCCATTCATTGGTATTTTTCGAAAATAGGAATTTTACCAACCATCGACGATGAACGATATGCCCCGGTTACTTAAGTACAACGGCCCCGGCTCACATGTTAGGGGGCGCGCAGTCATGAAGGTCAGGTGTCATGTCACATCAGGTAGGCGCTATTACACCGCTCGGCCGTGCCGCACCCACCAAGCCCAGGAATTTAGTGGGCCTGATGACATACATTGTATGCAGCCCCCGGAATGTTAGGTAGGTAAATATCACCACCACCTCGTGGTAATCCCTCACAGCTAGCCCTGCAGTATTCACCTTCATTCCGCAGTACATACGTACACCACCTGCCGTCAGCACCCCCCCCCCCCACACCGACCCAGCAGTATATGCGGTAATCCCTCACTCTGTAGTAACCACTAACCAACCACCTTCAATCCGCAGTACGTACACCACCCGGCACCCGCCGTCAGCATCCCCCCCCCCCTCCATCCACCCAGCATTATATGTAAGACGCCTATCCTTACGCAGCAAATACCCCAAACCTGCCCGGCGGCAGTCAGCATACCAATGTGCAATACATTACTTCCACCCAATACATTACTTCCACATTGCAATACATTATCAACCCCTGTAGAAAAACGTCCCGATACACTACAGGGCACACTCTTCCTTCGGTATGACATCGCAATACTTACTATCCTCGTCATGCATCATGCACTTAACGGCTCATTACTCACTACTCAGCTCATGATTGTCATTTGGCAAACTATTATCACCTCCACAACATACAGCCACTAGCATTCCGTAAAACATCCTCACCCTGTAGTATAAGGAAATAGTGAATACCCAGCTCATTACCATGCAGTGTGGTTTACTCACCCTGCAGTGTTGGGCTGAGTTACTCAGCCTGAATAGTGAATACACAGCTCAGAACCATGCAGTGAGGTTTACTCACCCTGCAGTATGTCGGCGTGCGTGCGGCTGAAGATGCGCAGCTGCCGGAGACCGCACACGGCGGAGAGGTGGGCGGTCATGTCGCGGGCCTTGGCCAGGCCGTGAACGGCGAGCGTGTGTCGGTACTGGCGCAGCAGGCCCTGGCGCTCTGCAAGGAACCACAGACACAGCGTGTATCAGTACAGGCCCTGACGCTCCCGCAGTGGACAGACAGGCGAGTCACCTACCCCTGTCAGTGGTCGGTACTGGCGCAACAGACCCTGACGCTCAGCAAGGAACACACATTTGAGTCAACAAACCCTGTCAGCGAAGATGACATCAATTTGGCCACGGACATAGGCGGCGGAACGGGGAGGGCACCGGGGCACCGTGCCCCCCATTGATTTTGGCATTTCAACATTAGCCCTATGGGCGTTGCATAAAGAATGGGACTAAAAGTCGGCAGTGCCCCCCCCCCCCCATTGAAGGTGTTCCGCCGCTACTGCACGGACTGACGCATAACATACACATTTAAAAGGCAACTAGAAATTTCGGAAAATTTTTGAAGCATGAAAATCTAAAATAAGAAAATTCCGAAAAGTTTCTGAAAATTGTAAAGTGATTTTTACCGTAACTGCATCTGCAATCGTATTGTCTGCTAAAGCGCTGAGTGCTTAAAATATTAGCTTTAACTCTGAATTGCCAATGCGTTCTCAGACCAAATACTTATCGTCCATTAGTAGGCATGCGTGCTTTGTCGTACGATTACCAACTCGAGCCATTGACCCCAGGACCCCAGCTAGTGAGTGGGTGCAGCTTCAGACCGCTAATCACGCCTTCAGTGTCCCGTCCGGTCCTTGCCGTCCTGCCGCGCCCGGCGACTCCGCCGTGGCAGCGGAGACACACGTACCCAATGAGCTGAGCGACTCGTTGACCTGGCTGCACATCTCCTTCAGAAGGCGACGGCTGTTGTCGGGCTCCAGCAGCGCGAACGGCACGTCCAGCCGGAGAGGCTGCAGCAGCTCGTCGCCCCGCTCCACCAGACAGGCCAGGCAGCGCAGCGTCACCTCTGGAGGGGGGGGGGCAAACAGCGTGATACCACCTCACCAGACAGGCCAGGCAGCGCAGCGTCAGCTCTGTGGGGGGGGGGGGGCAGACAGCGTGACATCTCGCCCCGCTCCCCACATAGGTCGGACCACTAGAAGGTAAGATCAAATCACCAGACCTAAGACAGGTCAGGTCTAACAAATTCCCCACACAGGTCATCTCAGGTATCCAAAGCAGTTTGAGAAAATCATCTCCGACAGGTCAGGTCAAATCACCTGACAGGTCCAAAAGCAGTGAAAAGTCAGCTCATGGTCGTCAACAATCAAATGGCACGGTGATTGCGCTACGAAGACAGAACCACCGGTAGACCATTTGGCAGCCATTTCACACGTTGACAGGCATGACGTGTACGTAATGGGGCGTTGGCAGTCCGATTACTCGCCCACCCATCACCTAACGGCACGTGTTCATTGGGGCGCACAAAGCCGAGTGCAGGGTAAGCGATCAATGACAGGTTTGTTCATAACGACGCACTTGGAAGTCAATGGTGACCAACACGTGCTCATTGCCGTCACACATTTAAGCTGTCATTTAAGCCGCCCACAAATCTTCTAGTGAACCGTGCGGACCTGCGTTTAATGCCGTGACTGGAAATGGAAACAAATAAACTTCTATACTAGCAAATAAATAACGATATTACGCCTGACAGTGTATGATCGCGGTAAGCATACGCTTTTAGGCTATAAATTCAACCATTCCCGCGGTTGGACGCTCAGTAATTGTTTATGTGCAAGACGATGTTTATGAGCAACGAAAGAATAGATGTGCGAACAAAGCACCCACAAAAAAAAAAACAAGAGCGCTCACTATGGGCAAACAAGGCTTTTGCTACCGGTGTTCCACTCACCGTCCAGCGGCACAGCCGTCTCCACGTGGTCGTCTGATGACCTCTGCGTCTGTGTAAGCCCACAGACAGCGCCTTGTCCCACTCCCGGCGGCTCCGCGGCCCTCGGAGTGCGTGCAGCCGCCCCTCGCCGTGGCTCCGGCAGCCCACAGCGGCTCAGCGCGCGGCTCAGCGCCACAGGGCCGACGCGGGGCCGGCCACGGACCCGACGGCCGGCACGGCTCGTCAGCAGCGCGCTCGGCAGTCCGCGCCGGGCAGACAGCGGGGTGCGCTCCGCGCGGCTCTGCACCCGCGCAGAGAGCGCCGCCAGGAAACTGTCGGCTGCCGTCAGCTGGGACGCCGCGGGCTCCGTGGCCGATGGTTGCGCTCCGGCGGTGACGCTGCAGCCTGTCGTGTCGCCTACAATGCGATGGGCGGTTGGCAGCTCGCTGCTAGGGTGTGCCGCCTTGACAGTCGTCTCGTAGCTTAGATAGGTCACTTTCGATGGTGGCTCGTCACTTTGAAGAGCCACCTTCACTGGTGGCTCGCCATTCAGATGGGCCACTTTGGCTGGTTGCTCGTGGCTCAGATGAACCACCCTGGTTGTTTGCTCGCAGCCCAAAATATGTGCCACTTGTCGCTCGGAACTCGTGAGTAGTGCCTGGGCCGTCGTCTCGTGGCTCAGGTGTGTCACCTTAGCTGTCGGTACGCCACTAAGATGAAACATTTTGGTTGGAGGTTCACCTCTGTCCGGACTGACCTCAGAGAGCCGCTCTCGGCTCGGCGGCAGCTCAGACTCTTTAGGCACAGCGGGGGGCGAGAAAGGCTCAGACAAAACCGTTACAGAAAGCAGCGCAGCGCTCTCCCGTTTCGTGTCTGAAATATCACCTCCTTCCGGTAGGTCTGTTACTGACCCATGTCTCCCGACGGCCTTTTGCACTTCCCCTGATCCACACTCTTGGTCCTCCTGCACGGGTGTGGTTCTCATAACTGTCGACACCAGAGGGTCTTCAGAGCCCGATGGAGGCAACGGCGGGGACGCCAGAGCGCCGTCCAGTGTCAGTTGACAGGAAGGGCTGAAGATACTCCGCGGGCCGGTGGTGTGGTGTGAAACTGACGGAGACCGATGTGAAGGGACCTCCTCTTTCACCACTGCCGGCTTCAGCACTCGCGGAGGGGTCGGGGTAGTCTCCGCCGTCACGGATATGGCAGAGGTCGAGCATTCAAGATCCCCTGGCGCCGTCTCTACTCCCGTATCACCGCTGCCATTCTCCTGTGACACAGCGGAGCACGGCCGATGTACGGACGGCGCCTCACCGTCCATAGGCCGGTCCTCGCGTCCCCTCCACCGAGCAGCGATACGTCGCAGCGCGAACTCTCCCGGGTACTGTCATTCTCATGAAGCACCACAGCCTCGCTCGTGAGGGCTTCCGACACACCGCTCGGTGGTGAGGGCGGTCGTGAATGTGATGATCCGTCATTGCTTCTATCCTCCGTCGCAGAAATCGCAGAGTGGCACTGCTCAGCTCGTTTCTTATGCCACCGGTCAGATGTCAGAGGCGACTGCTGCTCCCATGAAGCGCTCTCGGCCGGCATGGTGTGATCTTCGGCAAGCTCTGAGCGGTCTACGTCCCCTCGATGGAAGCTGTCTGTACTGGCCGACTGCACGGGCGGTGGCCGTCCCTGGGATGGAACCGGCGAGAGTTGTCCGCAGCCGCCCGTCTCGGTGTCCACGACTTCGCCAGAGACGTCGGAGCGCGCAGCCAGCGAATAATCTGTCATGATCGATGCCTCGGGAGCCTTCGGGAATATCATTCTTTCTTCCAACTTTTGAATGGACTTTTCGCTACGGGGCTGCACCGTGTCAGAACTGGGCGTTCGGTCAGCCTTCCTTACTACTTGGTGCAGGTCCGCCGGGTCAGAGCTCGTTGGTCTGTCAGACTCTCCTGCCGCCTCGGGTCGGTCGACGGAGGCGGCGCTCTGCAGGACAGCGGCCAAGCCACGCTGACATTTCTCGTCCACAGGTATACCATCTGACGCCGGAGGACGGCGACCGTTCCTGTCGGGAGTCGGCTCCAGACAGACCGACTCGATAGGTGAGGACTGTGACTGGTTGGACTCCAGTGGTCTGCTTCGACCGGGCGTCTCATACAGGGTGTCCCAGAATTACCCGGACATTGTTAATTAGCGTATAAAATAAGGCAAACATGATTGCGCTTTTTCCTTTTTATCGTCCTATATAGTCAACTAGGGTGGCTGTGAAATAGCACACGCAATGGATACGCTTGTTACAAGATCAGCCGACAATGATTGAAAATGCCAGCCATTGCTGGTCTCAGTTGCTTTACGCGGCTCTCCCGAAACTGGGTGAAGGTTTTCTTTGACCTGTTGCTGGAGGATAATACGATCATATAAGATAAACTTAACATCAGAGTGTTCCCAGGTCATAAGGCATTATCCCCCAAAACAAAAATTGCTGCCGACACCACTTTTGCCGCGTTTTTTTACATCTGAAGTGGAGAGGCTCCATGTCTGAACATGGCGGGACCTTTGGCTTCCAACAGATTTGGTTTCCAAAACAAACCCGTTCATGGCCATTTGGTTTACGGCATCCAGTTTTTTTTTTACTGGTAGAATATTACCGCAGTAGTACTCTGTGCTAACGGCTGTCGTTGGGCCATCATATCAAGCCGAATGAGTGCACGGTGGCTCAAAATGTCTCACAATTTGATTTTCGACGGGTGCCTGGCCGTCTCTGCTGTTGGGGCGTTGTAGCCATCTGACGTTCACACACGCCTTTTTCGGGCGGTTCAAATGACAGAATACCTTCGTTAGACCACAAAGTGTGCTTCAATATAATTTTTGTTGTATATGTTATATTTTTGGGATGAATTGTAGTGATTTTCGCTGCTTTTCCCGTAGTTTTCGCATATTTTTCAGGCGAGGGACCTCAAATTCCAAAATTTTGCGAAGATAGTGGTGGAAAGTAGACTGATGTTCTTTAGATAATCCTGATCTATCGTTTAGCTAGTTTTTAGCTAGATCAGTGACGTTTGTTGTCCATGACAAGCACCCACCCGTTTGACAACTGGTGCATGGCCCTTTTTGGCCGAGCCCAAGCTTGTCAATCAGGTTTATCTCTTGCTCTCTCTGGCTTCGTTAGCTGATATAATTGCGCTTTGCTCAATCCTAACTGGTTGCAGATGAGCTGCTGAAGCTCTCCAGCAAAAACCATGCCGAAAGTCCGTTTACAAAGTTGAAAACGGGAGTTGATTCACCATGGTTGCCTATTAGTGGCTTAAGCTGAAAACGGAAAAGGACTACTCTTACTTGACTCTGGATAATACTTGACTCGAGTCGGTACCGGTCACCAAAAGCACACAGTCCCCAAGCTCGATAGCTAAGGGATATCTTGTAAAAGTATGATGCTTGTATATCATTAGAATCGAGCGCAATCGTACTTTTAGCCAGAAAATAAATGTCCGGGTAATTCTGGGACACCCTGTAGATGTCGGCAGATTGGGCATTCGCAGCAGTGTTAATCACCGTTTCAGTGGGACATGCGGTGGCCTCACGAATTTTCGCTGAACCACAATGCTGCGCGGAAGCCCTCTCATGAATACTCAGCACCACTTCTGAAGAAACCTCAACCGACATGAGCGACTTTGTAACTTGTTTCGAAGCGTGAGCACCGCTCGGTGTGGACTCAGCCTGGTGGTCCGCAGAGGTTTTATCGGCGTCACTCCGGACACCGTGCCGTGCAGAGGGAGTGTGTCGCTGTGGAGTGGGCTCCTGAGCCGGTCCCGCTGCCCTCCCGGCTGCGTCAGCTGGCCGGCCGGCGGCTCGGGCGCGCCGCTGGGTACGCGCAGCTCGGTCAGCGTCAGGAGCTGCGGCAGCGGCAGCGGCGCCAGCTCGGGCTGCGGCAGCTCGACCGGCGCCCAGGGCGCGGCTGGCGGCGGCACCAGCGAGCTCTCCCAGCCAGCCAGTTCTGAGTCCGACAACAGGCCACCACTCTCGTCCAGCAGCGGGTCCTGAAACAGAGCGAAACCGAGAATGTGGCTCACAGTAATCACGGAATCAATTCCTTGTTCGTTGCCTACATCAGATCAACTACAAATTGTAGATGTTACCATAACGATCTGCGATAACTACCTACGACTTCCAGTACCAATAAAAAGGTGGATACGTAAATGAACATGTGCAACATGTAAACGATGTACGTAAGTGAAGTTTAATATTATCGTAATATTTTCTCAGTGCATCATTTCTTGACTTTAATAGGAAAGATGGTGCAGAGATATGAAGGCATTAGGTAACAATTATCGTATGCAAAATAATAATTACAAGCGACACGTACAGGTGCGTGTATGTATCGCATGTATAACTACACATGCGTGCATGAAACCTGCAAGCCAGCGACCTAGCCAGGAGTCCCGAATATTGAACGTGCTCAAGGCGACGGCCAAAACACTGCAGGCATGGCTCTAAAGCTCCCGAGGGCAGCATATTCTACCGCTCGGCTCAGCAGCGACGGCGATCTGATGATGTTTTGATTTTCGCTGACTGCATTGAACATATGGTTCATTAGGGACAGTCTCCTGAGACGGGGCGGGGGAGCGGTCACGGGGCGGGGACCCGGGCGGCGGGGCTGAGTCACACAGCGGTAACCCGGCGGCGAGGCGAGGTCATGCGGGGTGACACGGGGCGGGGTCACGTAATAGTGACCCAGCGGTGACCCAGCAGTGACCCGACACGCACCTGCAGGTCCCTGAGGGGCAGCTGGTCGGCGCGCGGCAGCGCCGGCAGCGGCGGCGGCCCGGTGTCGGTCGGCGGCAGCAGCGGACAGGGCAGCGTCAGCCGGCTGGGCAGCAGGCCGCCGTCCGGCTCCAGCTCCAGCTCTGACAGCAGCTCGTCACCGGGCAGACTGGCGCGGCCGTCACCAGGGACCGGCTCCGCTCTGTGGACGACAGATAACGGTCAGAGGGGAGCTGCCGGTAGCCTCTGTGTTGGCTAGTATTTCGAATAACGCGTACGGAAATACACATGCACTGCTGCAGTTTCATCGGGTTTTTACACGACGAAGGTAATTCGTACACGTCTGTCTTGTAAAATCTTTTCACGGAAATTAGCACAAGCAAGTTACCGAAACGATGAATAGTAAACATCATTCAGGCATGGCAGTGTCGTTGGTAACCTTTACAGTTGGGTCGTAAAACTAGGCACGTGAAAAATAGTACCATAATGTTGCAAACCATTATACACAAAGGTGGCGAATACATGGGTTATACACATTACACATAACTCGCAACAATTGTTTGCAAGGCTCGCAAATCCACGGTCGTCACAGGCGGTGGAGTAGCCAGCAATTTCGTGGCGTTTCCACTATGTCCGAGAGTTGACACGAATGTGACGTGTACGTATGAAAAGTGTGATGGGCGTGACATGGCGCACCATTCCCCTCCCCCATCTTCCGACCCCAGTTCTTGACTCCCTTGGGCGTCAGTCACAAAGGTAGCCCGGGTAATCGCTGGATACATTGGGCACACGCACGCATACACCTTCAATCCCCTCCCTCCATCCCCCTCCCGTCCCCCACCACCACTACACACACTATGACAACCAGTCTTGGACCACCCCAAGTGTGCCCACACACTGGCAGCACAAGTAGTAAAGCGCTTAGAACGCACAGCCGCCTTCGCGTTACCCACAATTTACTAGGGGTAAATTTATTTTCGGTTCGTAACAATGTAGGCATTGGTTCGTAAATCTTGGCGAATGAGGAACATTGCCCCAGCCACAAGAATAGAATGTGATTAAAATATGACACTTACATAATATTTCATTACTTACACAGGCCAAAGAAACCCAGTACCGGAGTTCTGTATATGTTACAGGGAGTATGCGATTTCAGTTAGTTTGCAACGACCCTAGGGTGGTTGTAACCTCCCTGAACGATCAGTTTGTTTGCAACGACCCTAGGGACGTTACAAAATAACTGCTCGTTCCGGGACGTTGTAACGAAACTAGGGTCGTTGCAACCTCCCTAGTTAGTATGCAACGAACCTAGGGTTGTTACAAAATAACTAGGGAGTTTAAGAATTCATCGAGTCTTGTTTCACAGGAGGGCCGTCAACAATCTTGACCAATGAAAATCTTGTTCAAACTACATAGTTCAGTATAAAAGAAAAGGAGAACAAAATTTGAACATTCAGCCAAGGAGTATATGTGGTGCCCGGGACAAAGCACGTAACTGTGATAATTTTGGCTGCATTATATCGCCAACATATGCTTACATGTAGAAAATATAGTTACTGGGGTAGGTGTGATGGATATCCGTCGCTATCCGTTTGCGGGTTATCCCTCACACTTTTAGGGGTGCGGGTCGGATAAAACGCCTCGTTTTATTTCGCGATTATCTCGCGCTAAAAGCGGCCGATCGTGACGAAACTTTGAGTGTCCTCGAACTTATCTACGTTACTGGTTACACATTCCCTATACAGTTCATGATCCTGAAACCAATGGCATTTGATCTTTGATCTGATTACTGAGACCATGGCAGACCGAAATTATTTGCCATATATGTTAGCGCACATAAAATTGCGTTTCCGGACTTCTATTGTGATTACATATAAACGTGCCAACATGTGAACTGATGGTTGTGTGCTAGCAGGAAAATGTTGTAAGTAATGTTATATAAGTAAATAATTTATTGTCAACTGCTAAAAGTGCGGCGGTGGCTCATTATGAACCGCGCGCGCACGATGTAGGAAAATGTGTGCCGACTGAAAGTTTGGGTCGGCTGTTTTTTGTTGGTCTTGAGAGTCTCCAGCCCTAGATATGGCTTGGAATTTGGTTTAGTTCTTGGTTTGAAAGTTTGTGTTTTGCTCTGAATACCAAACATTTTTTATTCATTGTGTTTCAATCCACCACAAGCTATTTCGGCCTTATTCGTAATTTATCATTTAATTCAAATATCAAGCGAATAGCACAGTGAGCAATAATGGCTTCACCTAGCTTCGACATCAGGTTAATACCGGAATTTGACGGGTCAGGTGATGTCGTAGATTGGCTGACCAAAGTCGAGATGGTCTGTAATCTACAGACCCCGCCGGCTGAGGAACTGATTGTCATCCCTCTGAGACTGAAAGGTGGTGCGTCTGCAGTATACCAGCAGCTCTCTGTAGAAGAAAGGAAGGACGTGACGAAGGTGAAAACTGTGCTGAAGCGTGCGTTCGCAGCGGACAAATTCATGGCATACGAGAAGTTCGTTGACAGAAAGTTGAGAGATGGAGAGTCGGTAGATGTGTATCTAGCAGAACTCAAGCAGCTGTCAACACTGTTCGGAGGTCTCAGTGAAGAAGGGCTAGCGTGTGCTCTTATGGCGGGCTTACCGGATGCGGTAAGGCAGATCATGCGCGCCGGCGCTCGCATGGAATCGCTGTCATTGACAGAGATAGTGGCACGCGCGAGAGCAATTCTCTGTGAAGAGCAGACAGTACCAAGCGCATCTGCTTTCCTCGGACAGACTCCCCGTTCGCAGGGCGTCTCTGCGATGCGAGGTCTCAACCCCTCGAGTAGGGTGGTGTCCAACCGCTCTCAGAATAACAGGTCAACCGTGTCTTCAAGGAACACGGGCCGCGGAAGACAGAGTATCCAGTGCTACCGATGCTCCGGATGGGGTCATATCGCCGCTGAGTGCCCGAGCCAGCCTCGCTCGGGAAACGAGCTGCGAGGAGAGGACTCAGCGCCGGCCTCTGCTCGGAATTGAAGTGGATGGGCGCGCTGCCAGTGCGATCACTGGAAGTTTGCGGAAAACAGTGCAATGTTCTTATTGACACAGGATGCACCCGCAGTATCATTCATCTGTCTGTCTGCCAATCATGGGAACGGCAACTTGTGAACGTTGCCACTGCAAGCGGCCACAATCTGTTGTGCATCGGAGTCGCGGACGTCAGTGTGCTCATTCCGGGGCTGAAGGTTGTGACAATAAGCGCACTGGTAGCGGAAGACAGGCCTCTGGGATTCCACATGGTGCTTGGAATGGACGGTGTGCAGGCGCTTGGTGGTGTCTCCGTCCGGTCTCCAACCGAGGTACTCTTCTGTAGCGAGAAGAACACCTGCGCTGGACTCCGAGAACAGAGTGTGTCGACATCGGGTGCGGCTGCAAGGTCACGCCAAGGCGCCTCGGCCCAGTCTCCGACTGAAGAACTCTGTCGCAGCGAGAAAAGGCCGCGCACTGAACTCAGTGAAGAGGCTCCTGACTCGACGACTGGCGTAGATGTGAAGCCACAGCTGTCCGTGGAGAAAGCTGATTTCCGGGCTTGGTTTGATGAGCGCCAAAGATGTTGGATCGTGTCCTGGAAGTGGTCTGATGGCAAAGCACCTGGAGTGCTACAAAACTGTGTGGCTCAGTATCGCATCTCAGCTGAAGCCAAGGCGGCATACGAACAGGAAGTGGCCCTTTGGATAAAAAATGGATGGCTTGTACCGTACGATGAAAGTGAGCTGGGTCCGCCAAAGGGATTGATCCCCATGATGGCTGTCGTGCAACTGAACAAACAGAAAGTCAGACCGGTGATGGACTTTCGAGAAATGACACCCACGTGGACACTTTCACGGCAGATGCGGACGTGTGCAATGAAAAGTTGAGAGAGTGGCGCAAGCTGGGGAGAGACGTGGCGCTTTTGGACCTCAACAAGGCCTATCTGCAAATTCACGTGGAAAAGGAGATGTGGCCGTACCAAACGGTTATCGTCGGTGGCGTGCGATACTGCCTGACGAGGATGGGCTTTGGCCTCAGCGTATCGCCCTGCGTCATGAAATCCGTGCTGGATCTGGTCGTCAGCCAGGACTCGGACGTGCAGCGGGCAGTGTCGACGTACATTGACGACGTGCTGGTTGACGAGGCCGTGCTGCCGGCTGAGAAGGTGGCCGAGCACCTGAAGCGCTTCGGTCTGGAGTGCAAACCGGCAGTAAAACTCAAGGACGGAGGCAGAGCTCTGGGGCTGAGAGTATCAGCGGGAACAGACGGACTCAGATGGAGACGTGATAATGAAGTCACGGGGATCGAGCTGCCACTGACAAAGCGAAAGATATTTTCATTCTGCGGACGTCTCACAGGGAATCTGCCCGTATGTGGCTGGCTCCGACCAGCTACCTCGTACCTGAAACGACGCGCGAGCGCGCTATCCGAGAGGTGGGACGATCCCATCGAAGACAGTGAGGTGAAGAACATGGTTCAGGACCTGTTGGAGAAGGTGGCAGCAGATGACCCAGCGAAGGGCAGATGGGACGTGTCTGGAAGAGATGTCACAGTCTGGACGGATGCAAGCTCGTTGGCCCTCGGGGTAGCACTGGAAGCAGACGGCGAACTGATAGAGGACGGCTGCTGGCTGAGGAAAGACGATGGGACGCACATAAACGTCGCAGAACTGGACGCAGCTATCAAAGGAGTAAATCTGGCGATATCATGGGGAGCCAAGAAGGTTGTCCTAATGACAGACTCCCGCACCGTATATCACTGGATATCAAACTCATTGAGCGGAAAGATGAGGCTAAAGACGAAAGCCGCGTCTGAAATGCTCATCCGAAGACGTCTCTCAACTCTGCAGATGCTGGGTGAGGAGTACGGACTGGACATGTCTGTGCGAAGTGTGACCTCTGCTGCCAATCGTTCCGACAATCTCACAAGGGTGCCACGCAAATGGCTGAGTCCAGAAGGGAAGACCAAAGCGCCAGGTACTCCGCGAGGCGCCACTGAAACCAGAGATCCAGAAGCAGGGAATGACAAGCACAGAGCCCTGTGTGCCGCGATTGGAACGACAGCGAGGAGTGATTCCTGTCAGATCGCTGAAGCTGCTGTACAGCGGGAAGAGGACGGTATCTCTGCGAACGAGCCCGGTGTGACTGGTGTCGCAGCCGTGGCAACAGCCGTGCAGTGTGAACAGGACCGCGTCGCTCAGATTCATGCTGATGCCGGCCATCCCGGAATCAGAAGAACGCACTTCTTCGCTAAACGTGTCATGCCCACGGTCACAAAGACCTGTGTCAGGAACGTCGTGACGAGCTGTCAAGTCTGCCAGTCGATCGAACCTGCCCCTGTCAAGTGGAAGAAAGGCGAACTCAATGTCAAGCAGGTCTGGACAAGACTTGGGATCGACGTCACAGAGTACCGCGGCAGATTATTCCTCACCATCATCGACTGCGGCCCAAGTCGATTCACCATTTGGCGTCCACTGAGACTGAAAACAAGTTCAGTTCTGGTGGCCGAGCTACGCTCCATCCTGTTGGAGAGAGGAGCGCCGGATGAAATCCTACTGGATAACGACCCAGTGTTTCGAAGCAGGCGTTTTGGTGCATTTGCTGCAGAGTGGGGCGTGCGACTGACGTTCCGCTGTGCCTACGTCCCGTCCGGAAACGGTGTCATCGAACGCGTCCACCGCACCGTCAAGACCATAGCAGCAAGGAAGGGATGTGATATCTCAGAAGCTGTGTACATTTACAACATGACCCCGAAAGACAACAAGACGGACAACTCGACGCCAGCGAACCAGCTGTATCGCTACAACTGGAGGACGAGTCTGCCACACTCCGACCCTTCAGCGCAGCAGGAACCGGCTGGCGGGTACCGCCCGCCAAAAGAAGCGTACGAGCCCGGAGATGCTGTCTGGGTGAGGCCACCCGGCGCGCGCTGTCACACACAGTATGAGCAGGGCGTGGTGACACACACGCTCTCGGAACAGGCCGTGGAGGTGAACGGAGTGCCCCGCCACGTCCGAGAGCTGCGACATCGGCTCCAACAGGACCATGAAGCTGAGGATGACAGTGACTCAAGCGAGAAAGGACCCATGCTGGTGTCCCTCCCCGTCAGACAACCAGAAGTGACGCCACAGTCCGAGACCGCCCCGGTCACAGGTCGAGACCGCCCCGAGACCGTTTTGCGGCGATCAGAGAGGCTCCGAAGTCGTGTCGCTCGTGAATCACAGGTGTGATATATGATTTGATGTGTTGAAAGACAGGGTGAGGTGTGCTAGCAGGAAAATGTTGTAAGTAATGTTATAAAGTAAATAATTTATTGTCAACTGCTAAAAGTGCGGCGGTGGCTCATTATGAACCGCGCGCGCACGATGTAGGAAAATGTGTGCCGACTGAAAGTTTGGGTCGGCTGTTTTTTGTTGGTCTTGAGAGTCTCCAGCCCTAGATATGGCTTGGAATTTGGTTTAGTTCTTGGTTTGAAAGTTTGTGTTTTGCTCTGAATACCAACATTTTTTATTCATTGTGTTTCAATCCACCACAGGTTGTCCCATGCATCATGATGGGTTTCAAGTTGAATTGTCAGTTGTCGGCCAGGTCAAGGTCATTGACGTTTAGTGACTTCGGGTGACTGTTTCAAATTTTACGATTTTAAGGGATTTTTTTTAGCTTATTTTGAATCCAGCATTCGTTGAGACATTTGAGAAGTACGTAGTTATAGTTGTAACGCCAATGCAACTTGCTCCGAAGCTGTCGCTGGTGGTTTAGGTACACCTGCTAATATAAACAGGTTGTGCGGGTGGGACGCTTCTACTTGACCCAAACTTACCCAACCCAGCCTGGCTTTATCCTCGCCCCCCCCCCCCCAAGTTTTTTTCGCGATAGCTCCGAACACGCCAGCAACAGAGAGCTGAAACTACGCATACCTGACCTTTGATTCAAGCCAGATCTCGTGATATCAACCAGATTTTCAGGTCAGGTCAGGTTACTGACCTATGACGTCATAAGTGGACGGTCCTCAGATGCCGCAACTTCGCAACGCCCTCAGTCCCAGAGGAGTTTTTACAGGGTGATGAAGCTTACAGTACGTGCATCTTCTAGAAGTCTCACATTGTACCTCTAGGATTTTTCCTAAAGATCACATGAGGTCAGGTCGGTCACGTGACCTCACCACTAAAAGTCCATTGAGAAAAATGAAAACTGCTATTCTGGCGCCGGGAACGATCTCAAACTATCTCAAGCACACGGATCGTGATTAATGCACTCCTTGCAAGGTTAGATGCTTCAATTTTGCATTGTTGACGTTGCATGACGTCATTTATGACGTCACTAGGGTCATACGAGCTTTTCGTCAATAACTCCAGATCAAACTGAGCTAGCGAGACGGTTAAGCCACCGATGGACACAGGAAGACCTGCCGAATCGAATAATATGCAACATGACCTCCTTTGACCAATTTCGCGACCTAGGGGTCTTTGACCTGACCTTGACCCGAGGTCAATATCTCAAGTTGACCTCACCCGAACAAAAAGTATACCATTCGATGTGCGTAAGCAAGGCGAGCACGTTGATGTTAAAATCGCGCTCAGCGACTGTTTTTTAAGAAGTTATTAATCAAAAACCGAACCCGTGTCTTGGATCACTTGACCTGACGGTCACCGGTTGACCTGAGACCTTAAACTCGGGTACTAGTTGCTGTGTCTCCTAACGGCACACACGCTCGTTTTTTTTTTCCGCGACGCTCTAACTCCATCAGGGGTGAAAAACGACGAGAGGGTCGTACCAACCCTCCCCTCGGCCGGCGCGTATGTAGAAAACCAGGTCCTGCGGTGTTAACTCTCGCCCTTATTGGTGTTTGCTAGCCGCAAACGCACAGGGCGGGGATAGGTTATGGGTTGACCTTCCAGGTCAGGTCAGTGACTCAAAAGTCGGGAAAATCGGGACCTGTTAAAACTTTGGAGAGATAGGTTGTTACGAGTTTTTTTTTTCGGGGCGCTGATCACGAATTTCATATTAGCTTTGATCACCGATGATGTCTTGATGTTTTTAGGCCAGGTCGGGTCAGGTCAGGTCAGGTCAACCAGTAGGTGTCTTGCTAGCTGTCCATAGTAGGTGTCAATCATCACTGGCAGCTTCGTGACATGGTACGAAGGCGCCAAAATTACTTCTTTAATGCTCTAATGGGTGCTAAATTCGAAATCAGCTCCAAAAACTAGCCTAAAAATATATGAACCCAGAAAAAGTGAACTAAGGTCATCAAAGGTCAATGACATTGACCTGACCTTCACGTGACCTTGACACCCACCAAAATGCATGGGACCACCATCATTTCACATGTTTGAACGTTTATAATCACAAAAAGACTGGAAACGAGCGGAAAATGGCCGTTTTTACGAAGGGCTTCCTGGCGAATGTCCATCTAATTTGCACAAAACTGCACCAACTGTGCACCTAATCTGCACAAAATGTGCACTAGATGGCCGTCGTGAAATACTCCTAAGCTGAATGTAGTTGTTCTCTTTTTCTTTTAGACTGAACTAGATTAGATTGAACAAGATTTTCATTGGTCAAGATTGTTGACGGCTCTTCTGTGAAACGAGACTCGATGAATTCTTAAACTCCCTAGTTATTTTGTAACAACCCTAGGTTCGTTGCATACTAACTAGGGAGGTTGCAACGACCCTAGTTTCGTTACAACGTCCCGGAACGAGCAGTTATTTTGTAACGTCCCTAGGGTCGTTGCAAACAAACTGATCGTTCAGGGAGGTTACAACCACCCTAGGGTCGTTGCAAACTAACTGAAATCGCATACTCCCTGTAACATATATACAGGCCGGGCCGGCAGCGGGCGGCGTTCTTACCGTTTTGGCGCCGACTCCAGTCTCAGTACGGCCCGGTCCACGTCTGCAGCCGTAGCAGCGCCGCCAGCCGCCGGCTCCACGTGACACTCCATCCGCAGGCGGCGCAGCTCGGCCGACAGGCTGTCACCGGGCCTGACACAGCTCAGCCACGGCTTCCTGCGCGCAGAGGCACATATCATGGAAGACTGAGGAAACCGAGGTAGACTGAGACTAAGTATTTACATACATAATACACACAGACACACACAGACAGCACACACAAACATGCTAGGATGATAGCTGTGACCTGAGGCCTGAGGCCACCGCGACTCAACGCGCAAATAGACAGCAGAGACACATCGGGATCACAGTCGCCCAGAGACCACCTCCATCCTTCAGACACACACGACGCAACGTGCAGAAAAATCGGAAATAAACACAATAAAGCACTGGAGCACACGATCGGCGGTCGGCGCTCACCTGTCGGGCTGCGCAGGGCGTCTCAGCGGCCCGGACGTCGGCGGCAGCGGCGGCACGTCCAGCAGCAGCGAGCTCACCCAGCACTGGCGGCGCCGGTGTAATTCGGCAAACCAGTCGCGACCCGAGAAACCCAGTGCCGGCGAAAACAGCGCCCGCTCGGCGGCGCCGCGAGGGCTCATCCCAGCGGAGGACGGGTCCAGCTCAGAGGATCGCGGGTCCAGCTCAGTGAGGTAGTCCGTCTCCGAGGTGAAGGGCTCCATTTCCTAGTGGCGTGTTTAAACTTCAGCAGTGCTTTATCCGGTAAACAATGAGGCCCAGTAGTTTTCCAAAGCGATCCTGTAGAAGACATACATACAATACTTTACATCTTGAACTGGTTGGGCTGCGAATATTTGCAATTTTTTACAGCACATTTCCTATAAATGAAGCTCGAATGTTTACATGGACAGATTGACAGAGCTGGGGTCCATGCTTATCAGAGCTTATTGCGCATGGACTCATATCCCCCGGATCGGGCTATTCCGGGTAACGGGATAAATGAGAATTAGATACCAAAGTTAAACGTGCCCATCAAACAGATACTCAGCTCCCAAAAGCCTCCTAAAGCCTCCCACCCAGCTGACTTCAAATGGCTGCAGCTGCTCTGCTCCCAAAATCGCAGACCATCCGTGTCAGGGACTAAGAAGTTTCACACGAGTGCCCAGGCCAAGGTCGTATATACTCGTAGGCCGGAAACGGGAGCGACTCGAGCTCAGGCTCCCGTGAGTCTCGCGACTCAACCGCGCCGGGAGTCCAACGCTCGACGAACTGAGGGTCTGTTCCAGCGCCTCCAGAAACCTCCAGAAAGCTCCAGAAAGCTCTAGAATCCTCCAGAGAGCGTTCCAGCGCCTCCAGAAAGCTCCAGAAAGCTCTCGCCAAAGCTCCAGAAACCTCCAGTAGCCTCCAGAGAGTTGGGAGGTCCAAATTTCTCTGGAGGCTCTGGTCTACAATTATGGCGCACATGTGACAATCACGAATGTAAACAAAGGACTTTCGACTGATTATTTTACAACTTGAATGTAAAGAAAATTACATTGCTATAATTTTGTTTATCTTTCTTAATAAAACTGAAAACAAATTTTGCATTTCAAGAGAGAACAATCGACCTTCTTTTGGTATCTGTGATGCCAATCTCCAGAAATCTCCAGATTGCGTTCCAGCGCCTCCAGTGAAACCTCTGGTAGAGCCTCCAGTCAAGAATTTCTACTGGAGGCGCTGGAACAGGCCCTGAGCTTCGCGGGTCGCGACCGACTTTACGATATTGAATTAAAAGATGATTAGACATACATGGTAGGCCCAAGAGGAGGAGGACATTGATTAGGGGCTTGTGCAAGGTTAGAAATTCGACAACGTTAATGATCTCGCAATTTGAATTGCACTCGTTGAGCAAACAACGCAACATTCATCAACTTTACAAGTGCATACAAGCAACTATCAAGCCAGACAAAACACCTAAAAAAGATAAACTTGCAGCTGCAGGTATGACGATACATAGGCACCTATAAGCTACATTCCAAGTTCAATTATAATCTGGCAAATCGTTCCTAAATCAAAATCCTAAGATATAGAAACAATACATAACCACAACTTGAACTGAAAACGCATATGACTTCTGCGCTGGACTGTAGTAAACATAATACATTATACAATTTATGATGTAAATACATCTTACCGGTCTTGATTTTACCCGAATATCAAACACACATAGTACCAATGCTTTCGGGACAAACAAAAACAGATCACGGTGGCCTCAGCCTCTTGCTCTGAGCAACATACGCACTACGCAGCCACCATCACCAAGGTGACGAATTACAAGTTATATTAACAGCTGACTTTTATTTTCTTCCTCATCAGGGGACCTCGCCAATTGTGACAAACACTTCGTTCAATCACTAAACAGTGACAGGTAGGTGACAAACTACTCACCTTGTACTAACACAATGTCTTACCAACTATTACATTACATTGTATTACATTATTACATTACTACATTGTATTACATTATTATATTATTACATTATTAAATTGTTACATTATTGTGTTATCATTACATTGCAGGTATATTTAAAATTCAGTGTGTGCACAGTTTTTATATCCTATTGCTGTTCATGAACCGGAACGTTTGTTAGTGTGTTTCTATACTTTTACTTGATAGTTTACGAATAACGAATTACCTATACCACAGATAACAGTAGTACTACTGTTATCTGTGCCTATACCTATTATTCGAGGTCATCTAGGTATTCATGAAATATCGTCCATTTACAGTCATTAGCGGAGCGCATGTTTTTGCGGAGCCACGGGGGGGGGGGCGGGGCAGCTTGACCCCCAACCTTCGACCGGGCGCCCCCTGAGATCGATGCAGATCCGATGAAATTTTAGGGTCAGACAAGGTCTCGAAAAGTAGGTCATAGGTCGAAGGTCATTTGTCAGGGTCATGCAATTTTCATGGTAGGTGTAAAGTTGAATAAAGCGAGGCGAGAGTACTTAAAGTTTTGTCGCAATCAGCCGCTTTTTAAGCGAGTTATTCGCGAAATACCGAGGAGGTCCGTTCGACCCCCCCCCCCCCCCCCTATGCGGGATGTCCGTGAAGTTAGCGTCAGCAACAGCAACGAATACAGCGTCGGATTCAGAATCGCTTAAAAAACTCATGTTAGGTCAATTGGGGGACGGGGAGCAAGAATATGACCTTTATTTGGCCCTAGCTCTTACCCCTTACCCCTTAATCGGCCCTTAAAGGAAGGGGCGCGTCAAAAGTGCCTCAAGGGTTCGTCTGATCGCCAAAATAAGGGTCGCAATCGATTTCTCGGGTCAATATCTAGCCGCAGCCTCGGGTTCCAGATATGTGCAACTTACCCCTTACCCCTTAATCGGCCCTTAAAGGAAGGGGCGCGTCAAAAGTCCCTCAAGGGTTCGTCTGATCGCCAAAATAAATGTCGCAATCGATTCCTCGGGTCAATATCTAGCCGCAGCCTCGGGTTCCAGATGTGTGCAACTTACCCCTTACCCCTTAATCGGCCCTTAAAGGAAGGGGCGAGTTAAAAGTGCCTCAAGGGTTCGTCTGATCGCCAAAATAAGGGTCGCAATCAATTCCTCGGGTCAATATCTAGCCGAAGCCTCGGGTTCCAGATGTGTGCAACTTACCCCTTACCCCTTAATCGGCCCTTAAAGAAAGGGGCGCGTCAAAAGTTCCTCAAGGGTTCGTCTGATCGCCAAAATAAGGGTCGCAATCGATTCCTCGGGTCAATATCTAGCCGCAGCGTCAGGTTCCAGATGTGTGCAACTTACCCCTTACCCCTTAATCGGCCCTAAAACGAAGGGGCGCGTCAAAAGTGCCTCAAGGCTTCGTCTGATCGCCAAAATAAGGGTCGCAATCGATTCCTCGGGTCAATCTCTAGCCGGAACCTTGGGTTCCAGATGTGTGCAACTTACCCCTTACCCCTTAATCGGCCCTAAAAGGAAGGGGCGCGTCAAAAGTGCCTCAAAGGTTCGTCTGATCGCCAAAATAAGGGTCGCAATAGATTCCCCGGGTCAATATCTAGCCGCAGCCTTGGGTTCCAGATGTGTGCAACTTACCCCTTACCCCTTAATCGGCCCTTAAAGGAAGGGGCACGTCAAAAGTGCCTCAAGGATTCATCTGAATGCCAAAATAAGGGTCGTAATCGATTCCCCGGGTCAATATCTAGCCGCAGCCTCGGGTTCCAGATGTGTGCAACTTACCCCTTACCCCTTAATCGGCCTTTAAAGGAAGGGGCGCGTCAAAAGTGCCTCAAGGGTTCGTCTGATCGCCAAAATAAGGGTCGCAATCGATTCCTCGGGTCAATATCTAGCCGCAGCCTCGGGTTCCAGAAGTGTTCAACTTACCCCTTACCCCTTAATCGGCCCTTAAAGGAAGGGGCGCGTCAAAAGTGCCTCAAGGGTTCGTCTGATCGCCAAAATAAGGGTCGCAATCGATTCCTCGGGTCAATATCTAGCCGCAGCCTCGGGTTCCAGATGTGTGCAACTTACCCCTTACCCCTTAATCGGCCCTTAAAGGAAGGGGCGCGTCAAAAGTGCCTCAAGGGTTCGTCTGATCGCCAAAATAAGGGTCGCAATTGATACCCCGGGTCAATATCTAGCCGCAGCCTCGGGTTCCAGATGTGTGCAACTTACCCCTTACCCCTTAATCGGCCCTTAAAGGAAGGGGCGCGTCAAAAGTGCCTTAAGGGTTCGTCTGATCGCCAAAATAAGGGTCGCAATCGATTCCCCGGGTCAATATCTAGCCGCAGCCTCGGGTTCGAGATGTGTGCAACTTACCCCTTACCCCTTAATCGGCCCTTAAAGGAAGGGTGCGTCAAAAGTGTCTCAAGGGTTCGTCTGATCGCCAAAGTAAGGGTCGCAATCGATTCCCCGGGTCAATATCTAGCCGCAGCCTCGGGTTCCAGATGTGTGCAACTTACCCCTTACCCCTTAATCGGCCCTTAAAGGAAGGGGCGCGTCAAAAGTGCCTCAAGGGTTCGTCTGATCGCCAAAATAAGGGTCGCAATCGATTCCCCGGGTCAATATCTAGCCGCAGCCTCGGGTTCCAGATGTGTGCAGCTTACCCCTTACCCCTTAATCGGCCCTTAAAGGAAGGGGCGCGTTAAAAGTGCCTCAAGGGTTCGTCTGATCGCCAAAATAAGTGTCGCAATCGATTCCTCGGGTCAATATCTAGCCGCAGCCTCGGGTTCCAGATGTGTGCAACTTACCCCTTACCCCTTAATCGGCCTTTAAAGGAAGGGGCGCGTCAAAAGTGCCTCAAGGATTCGTCTGATCGCCAAAATAAGGGTCGCAATCGATTCCTCGGGTAAATATCTAGCCGCAGCCTCGGGTTCCAGATGTGTGCAACTTACCCCTTACCCCTTAATCGGCCCTTAAAGGAAGAAGCGCGTCAAAAGTGCCTCAAGAGTTCGTCTGATCGCCAAAATAAGGGTCGCAATCGATTCCTCGGGTCAATATCTAGCTGCTGCCTCGGGAATCGATTGCGACCCTTATTTTGGCGATCAGACGAACCCTTGAGGCACTTTTGACGCGCCCCTTCCTTTAAGGGCCGATTAAGGGGTAAGGGGTAAGTTGCACACATCTGGAACCCGAGGCTGCGGCTAGATATTGACCCGAGGAATCGATTGCGACCCTTATTTTGGCGATCAGACGAACCCTTGAGGCACTTTTGACGCGCCCCTTCCTTTCAGGGCCGATTAAGGGGTAAGGGTTGTACACATCTGGAACCCGAGGCTGCGGCTAGATATTGACCCGGGGAATCGATTGCGACAGTTATTTTGGCGATCAGACGAACCCTTCAGGCACTTTTGACGCGCCCCTTCCTTTAAGGGCCGATTAAGGGGTAAGGGGTAAGTTGCACACATCTGGAACCCGAGGCTGCGGCTAGATATTGACCCGGGGAATTGATTGCGACAGTTATTTTGGCGATCAGACGAACCCTTCAGGCACTTTTGACGCGCCCCTTCCTTTAAGGGCCGATTAAGGGGTAAGGGGTAAGTTGCACACATCTGGAACCCGAGGCTGCGGCTAGATATTGACCCGGGGAATCGATTGCGACCCTTATTTTGGCGATCAGACGAACCCTTGAGACACTTTTGACGCGCCCCTTCCTTTAAGGGCCGATTAAGGGGTAAGGGGTAAGTTGCACACATCTGGAACCCGGAGCTGCGGCTAGATATTGACCCGAGGAATCGATTGCGACCCTTATTTTGGCGATCAGACGAACCCTTGAGGCACTTTTGACGCGCCCCTTCCTTTAAGGGCCGATTAAGGGGTAAGGGGTAAGTTGCACACATCTGGAACCCGAGACTGCGGCTAGATATTGACCCGAGGAATCGATTGCGTCCCTTATTTTGGCGATCAGACGAACCCTTGAGGCACTTTTGACGCGCCCCTTCCTTTAAGGGCCGATTAAGGGGTAAGGGGTAAGTTGCACACATCTGGAACCCGAGGCTGCGGCTAGATATTGACCCGAGGAATCGATTGCGACCCTTATTTTGGCGATCAGACGAACCCTTGAGGCACTTTTGACGCGCCCCTTCCTTTAAGGGCCGATTAAGGGGTAAGGGGTAAGTTGCACACATCTGGAACCCGAGGCTGCGGCTAGATATTGACCCGAAGAATCGATTGCGACCCTTAGTTTGGCGATCAGACGAACCCTTGAGGCACTTTTGACGCGCCCCTTCCTTTAAGGGCCGATAAAGGGGTAAGGGGTAAGTTGCACACATCTGAAACCCGAGGCTGCGGCTAGATATTGACCCGAGGAATCGATTGCGACCCTTATTTTGGCGATCAGACGAACCCTTGAGGCACTTTTGACGCGCCCCTTCCTTTAAGGGCCGATTAAGGGGTAAGGGGTAAGTTGCACACATCTGGAACCCGAGGCTGCGGCTAGATATTGACCCGAGGATTCGATTGCGACCCTTATTTTGGCGATCAGACGATTCCTTGAGGCACTTTTGACGCGCCCTTTCCTTTAAGGGCCGATTAAGGGGTAAGGGGTAAGTTGCACACATCTGGAACCCGAGGCTGCGGCTAGATATTGACCAGAGGAATCGATTGCGACCCTTTTTTTGGCGATCAGACGGACCCTTGAGGCACTTTTGACGCGCCCCTTCCTTTAAGGGCCGATTAAGGGGTAAGGGGTAAGTTGCACACATCTGGAACCCAAGCCTGCGGCTAGATATTGACCCGAGGAATCGATTGCGACCCTTTTTTGGCGATCAGACGAACCCTTGAGGCACTTTTGACGTGCCCCTTCCTTTAAGGGCCGATTAAGGGGTAAGGGGTAAGTTGCACACATCTTGAACCCGAGGCTGCGGCTAGATATTAACCCGAGGAATCGATTGCGACCCTTATTTTGGCGATCAGACGAACCCTTGAGGCACTTTTGACGCGCCCCTTCCTTTAAGGGCCGATTAAGGGGTAAGGGGTAAGTTGCACACATCTTGAACCCAAGGCTGCGGCTAGATATTGACCCGAGGAATCGATTGCGACCCTTATTTTGGCGATCAGACGAACCCTTAAGGGACTTTTGACGCGCCCCTTACTTTAATGGCCGATTAAGGGGTAAGGGGTAAGTTGCACACATCTGGAACCCGAGGCTGCGGCTAGATATTGACCCGAGAAATCGATTGCGACCCTTATTTTGGCGATCAGACGAACCCTTGAGGCACTTTTGACGCGCCCCTTCCTTTAAGGGCCGATTAAGGGGTAAGGGGTAAGTTGCACACATCTGGAACCTGAGGCTGCGGCTAGATATTGACCCGAGGAATCGATTGCGACCCTTATTTTGGCCATCAGACGAACCCTTGAGGCACTTTTGACGCGCCCCTTCCTTTAAGGGCCGATTAAGGGGTAAGGGGTAAGTTGCACACATCTCGAACCCGAGGCTGCGGCTAGATATTGACCCGAGGAATCGATTGCGACCCTTATTTTGGCGATCAGACGAACCCTTGAGGCACTTTTGACGTGCCCCTTCCTTTAAGGGCCGATTAAGGGGTAAGGGGTAAGTTGCACACATCTGGAACCCGAGGCTGCGGCTAGATATTGACCCGAGGAATCGATTGCGACCCTTATTTTGGCGATCAGACGAACCTTTGAGGGACTTTTGACGCGCCCCTTCCTTTAAGGGCCGATTAAGGGGTAAGGGGTAAGTTGCACATATCTGGAACCCGAGGCTGCGGCTAGATATCGACCCGAGAAATCGATTGCGACCCTTATTTTTGGCGATCAGACGAACTCTTGAGGCACTTTTGACGCGCCCCTTCCTTTAAGGGCCGATTAAGGGGTAAGGGGTAAGAGCTAGGGCCAAATAAAGGTCATATTCTTGCTCCCCGTCCCCCAATTGACCTAACATGAGTTTTTTAAGCGATTCTGAATCCGACGCTGTATTCGTTGCTGTTGCTGACGCTAACTTCACGGACATCTATGCGGGCGAGGGTTAACCTGCGCCCCGTAGGGGGGGGGGCCGAAACGGCCCCCCCTGTCCTTTTCGGTCGATATCTCCTAAACGGCTGGAGATATCGCCACCAAACTTTCAGGACCCCTCCGGGCATCAATTTTACACATTGTGACCAAAAATTTTTCCAGAGGCTATGATAGGTTGGCCACAAATGACGTCAGAGTGACGTCATGTTCTGTCATTTTCGACCGAAAAAAGACCTTCGCGAGAAGACCTGTCAGGACTACAGCTTTGAAGATACAGAAAAATGATCAAGACATAAAAGGTGAAGAATTGACAGGGCTACAAAACTGCTATCTCGAATTTTTGAAATGTTTGAGTTTTGACCCCTAAAAATCAAAAAAGCATTTTTTTGGATATATTCGCCAAAAAAACCAAAAATTTTTTGAGTTTCGAAAAAAAACCGGAATATATGTGATAGTGCATACCGTCTTCTATCTACATACCAAATTTCAGATCGATACCTCGTTTTTTGGCCAAGTTATAGCGAAAAAACTGTTCAAAAATGATGACGTCAAATTTTCAAACTCAATTTTTGGCAATTCTAGAACTCGTAGAGCAAAACGAAGACCACCATTAGACTCCCCGTGACGAGCTGCATCGAATCGATACCCATTTTATGCAAAAATATCAACTTTGAAATTTGACCTAATTTGACCTGACCTTGACCTGACCTTCACCAAAACGTGACCTAGGCTGGCCCCAAAGGCTGCCTAACCCACATAATCGCATTTGTCATGTAAAATGGACCATAAAACATGTATCACACGACACATTCATATTGTGACCCCCGGTGACCTGACCTCGCTGTGACCTGACCTGGTATCAGTGACCTCAAATAGCAAAGTATGTGTTTGACGAACAATGTACCATCGATGGTTTTCAATAAATTACCAATTTACTCGCTTTCACAGCACATTTCTTGAATTGCCTGTGAACGGTGAAAATCTGACCTTTGACCTGACCTGTGACGTCATCGGTTTGACCTAGGTCAATGAAATTTGGTCACAAGGTAGTTCCCGGGTGGGGCTATCGAACGCCGTTTGAATTTTGAAAATCGGCCGGTAACTTTCCGAGATCTTAGGGGGGGCCGAAACGCCCCCCCCCCCCTACGGGTGGTAGGGTCCGCCGGTAGCCCTACGGGGCGCGGGTTAAGGCGCTACGGCGCTGTTGAGGGCCGCGCGAAGGCTCCACGCCTTTTCTATATAGGGCCTTGCAGTTTGCACCTTTTATGTCTTGATTGGCCTGACAACTCTTCTCGCGAAGCTTTTTTTCGGTCGAAAATGGCAGAACATGACGTCATTCTGACGTCATTTGTGGCCAACCTATCGTAGCCTCTGGAACAATTTTTGGTCACAATGTGTAAAATTGACGCCCGGAATTGTTCTGAAAGTTTGGTGGCGATATCTGCAGCCGATTAGGGGGTATCAACGGAAAAGGACAGGGGGAGGCCGTTTCGCCCCCCCCCCCCCTACGGGGCGCGGGTTAACCATGACGGTCCGCCCACCCGTATGCAAAGCGTCGCTACTGGCAGCGGCGCCGGCTCGGCCGGGAATTACGCGATGGCGTGCCAGCTCGGCGTCGCGTTCGGTTCGCGCGCAGAGAGGTCCGTTGGCGGCGCCAGGTCACCCGGGCGACAGGTCAACAGGGTGACGGTAAGCGGCGGTCAGCGGAGCGGCAGTCAGTCGTCCCTGCACACCGGGTCACCATGGCGGGACCGTGGCTGACGCTCATCACCCTAGGTAAGTTACATAGCTACCGACTACTGGCCGCTTGGGTTCGTTATCGGTACAATGCCGTGAATATCAAACCTAACCTTTTTAAGAGCGGTAACAATTAAAAAGGAACTTGAAGACCGATAAGAAATTCATTAAGTGTCTCGAAGAAGAACCTGAAAAAGCAAAATTGAAATAACTTTTAGATGCTATTTCGCAAGTCCTACGAAGCTCTATCGAAAGCGCTTAGGCCATTTTCGAGTGTACGTACATACCTACCGATATCACCAGGGGCGTCGACGCGTAAGGAAAACTGGTCCGACTTTTTCTCGGGGGGCCCCCACCGGTGGGGGCCCCCAGGTGTCGCGAGGGCCCCGCGAGGCGCAGCAGGGCCCCCGCGAGCCGCAGCGGGGGGCCCCCGTTGCCGCAGCAGGGGCCCCCGTGGCCGCAGCAGGGCCCCCCGAGAGCCCCAACAGGGGCCCCCCGCGGCCGCAGAAGGGGACCCCGCGGGCCGCAGCAGGGCCCCGCGGTGGCTAGCAGGGCCCCAGAGGCGCAGCAGGGCCCCCGCGGTCTCTAGCAGGGCCCCCCGAGCCGCAGTAGGGCCCCCGCGGTCTGCAGCAGGGGCCCCGCGAGCCACAGCAGGGCACCGCCTAGTCGAAAAAGTGGTCCGACTAGTCGGAAAAGTCGGACCGGTGTCGACGCCCCTGGATATCACCGTTTCCAGTTTTACATGTGTGAGACCATTGAATGGTTAACTGATGTGATGGTGTGCGCAATGACTGATCGTACGATGAACAGTTGTCTCATGCCATCTGTAGGCGCCCGCGCATACGCCTAGGTTCACTTTACTTGAAATACGCCGTTCGTCCACTCATGCTCATGTATTCCAGCATGTTCAGCACGCATGCATGCATGGTTTCTGAAACATAAAAGGCAAACAAATACATTTGAACCAACTCAGTCTGATACACATAATACAGAAACGACAAAACGCTGGCAAATTTGGCGCATTGCCAAAATTCAATGCCTCATTCACCGGCAGTACCAAACATATTATACGATATCTATTTTCTGATACACAATTCCGCTCTTTAGATCATAAACGACACTAACGATAATGACTCTTACCGACGGTTTAGGCGTGTCAAACTTCACCAAGAGAGACGGCAGTTCCTCTCGCCGCCATCAAGCGCGAATGTTATTCAAACATCACTACATCACTAGCTCTGAAACAGATTGACCTCGAAATGACATCGGCCGCACAGAAAATAGGCCTCGAAATGCGAACCACCGCGCCGGGCACAACCGTCAACAAGTCGCTGGTTCTGACACCTATAGGAGCGATCCCGAACCAACGGTTCCGACAAGGGTGGCGCTCACTGTTGACCTAGCGCTGGCCGCTACACCCTCCCCCTTGAAGGCACCAGACTTCAACAGAGAGGTAGCGCTCACAAGTCAACGGTTTGTACATCAATACACTTGGCATGTAACAGCAACGAACTTAATCCTAACATATAATCATACATCACATTGCACCCAGTTTAACACGAAACCAAAGATAGCACAGTTTCAGAACGACTCGTGACCTTACTGCGTACCGTACAGCTTCACCAACTTGGTGATAGGGCGTTGGAGCACCAGGCCACGTGTGCTCACCTCTACCGAGCGGACTAACCCGTCTGCGCCCACCTTAACTGCTACAACTCGGCCCAGCGGCCACTGCCCACGCGGTACAGCGCTATCCGAGATCAGAACAGTGTCACCTACCGCTAGATTCGCTCGCATTCTCGTCACCATGTTAGGCCTGCCCTGGAGGAGCGGCAAGTACTCTGCCCTCCATCTTTTCCAAAACATCTCTGATAAATAGCGCACTTGCTTCCAACGCCTACGACCACTATCATCACCGTCCTCTACTAGCCCGAACGGCATCATCACGCTACCAGTGCCCAAGTTCAGAAGGTGGTTCGGGGTGAGCGGTTCTGGGTCCCTTGGATCAAAGGAGACAGGAGTCAGGGGCCTGCTGTTCAATATAGATTCAATCTCGCAGAGAAGTGTCGTCAACGTCTCCTCCTTCAGGTTCTGCGTTGTCAGCAGTCTGTCCAAGATCCGCCTGATAGACCTGATTTGGCGCTCCCACGCTCCTCCGTGATGGCTTGCTGCCGCTGTGTTGAACTTGAATTCAATCTCATGCTTCAACATCGTCTTGTGGACTGACTCTTCACTTTCTTTCAGCTTCTGAAGTTCTCGTTTCAACTCTTTACTCGCTCCTACAAAGTTCGTGCCTTGATCTGATCTCAGCGATTTCACATGGATTCTCCGGGACTTGAACCTGAGCAGCGCGCAGATGAATGAGTTCGATGATAAGTCTTCCGCTACTTCTATATGAACTGCTCTTGTTGAAAGACATGTGAATATGACGCCATATCGTTTAACTCTACTTCTGAGCTGCTTCACATGGAAAGGACCAAAGAAATCCACACCTGTGTGTGTGAATGCTGGTTCAAATGCTACACGATCCATGGGCAAGTCGGCCATCTTCTGACTTTCTGGAGGCTGATGTCTGCGGCAGACTGCACACTGACGAAGAACTCTTCGGACACACGTGCTGCCGCGTACAATCCAGAAACGATTCCGCAGCTTCGATAACACCAGCTGTCGGCCCGAGTGCCCAGTCCTCTCATGGGCCTCTTGTACAACCAGCTCTGTGAAATGTCCCTCACTCGGAAGTATGATGGGGTGTTTAACCTCAGACGCTACGTCAGCGTTCTGCAACCTTCCACCTACACGCATGATTCCATCCACCATGACTGGACAGAGTATGGCGATCCTGCTGCTCCTTGAGACTGGTCGTCCCTTCTCCAGATCCGCGTACTCCTGGGGAAAGCTGCTCCTCTGAACCCACTTGATCAACAGTCTCTCTGCCTCTCGTAGCTCAGCTGCTTCGAGTCGTGATGGCGACGGCCGGGTCTTCTTCACAAGACGCTGTCGAACGCGAAGAAGCCAGGCCAAGCCTCTTAACAGAGAGTGCTTGTCACTGTAGTAGTTCACCAGTTTCTCCATGGGATCTTGCCTGTCCGCAGACTCGTCTTCAGTCGCAGCAATCGCACAACTTGTTGCTCTCTTCACCTCTAGATCAGTATCTGTCAGCTTGTCCATAGCTGGCGGTGCCTTTGGCCAGTCTTCTTCTCCCAGTGTCAAGAACTGGGGTCCGACCAGCCACCTCTCGCCTTGGACGCCTCTGGAGGCATCATCAGCTGGGTTCAGCTCACTGGGGACATATCTCCATTGTTCTGGCTTCGTGCTGTCGTGAATGATGGCCAACCTGTTGGCCACGAAAGTTTGAAATCTTGTTTTCCTGTTCTGAATGTACCGGAGCACGGTGGTGCTGTCTGTCCAGAACAGCTCTTCAGTCACCGCATGTCCTGGGCTCACAAACTCCACAGCGTCTGTTATCATTGAGCTCATCTTCACTGCTGTTACAGCCGCCATCAGTTCTAGGCGCGGGATCGGCACCTTCTTCAACGGCGCCAGATGTGACTTTCCTTTCAAGAAAGAGCAATGAACACGCCCACTTGAGTTCACCATCCTCACATACGACACTGTGCCATATCCTTTCTCACTCGCGTCTGCGAAGTGGTGAATCTGATACCGGAGCACCTCACCGAAGCCGTCAGGTATCATGCTCCTCTGAACAGATACAGAGTCCGCTGCTGCAGCGCTGGACAGCCACGCCATCCACTCCTGTCGCTGGGTGTCAGGCAAGTCTTCATCCCACAGAATCTGTCGTCGGCATAGCTCCTGCAGGATGAGCCGACCTGAAAAGACTGTTGGTGCAATCATGCCCAACGGGTCGTATAGACTGCTCACCGCTGATAGAAGTCCTCTTCTCGTCAGTGACTTTGAGCGAAGATTCTCCAGATCGACAGAGACCTTCAGTCTGTCTGCTTCAGTTTGCCAGATGACTCCGAGCGCCCGCTCTTCAGGGAGTTGCTCTTCCGGACCGGACCACCGCTTCAGTTCCTTGGACCTGTCTTCAGTCTGAAATGATGAAGCCACAGCTTGGCTGTTACTCATGAATTTCGTGAGGTTGAAGCCTCCCTTCTGACACAGCTCCTTCAGCTCCAGGGCGAGGTGTGCTGCACCTTCCTCGGTAGGGCAGGACTTCAATACGTCGTCCACATAGAAGTTACTCCTTAAAGTAGAAATGGCCTCTGGAGAAAACGCATCCTCATGGTCGCTTGCAGTCCTCCTGAGGGCATAGCATGCCACACTGGGAGACGAGCTGGCTCCGAACAAGTGGACCGTCATCCTGAACTGCACAATCTTGTTCTCCGGGTCACCCCCATCCCACCAGAGGAACCTCAAAAGATCACGGTCAGCTTCTGGCACCCTCACCTGATTGAACATGCTCTGAATATCGCCAATAAAGGCGACCTTCTCGGTTCGAAACCGCATCAGAACATCCATGAGTGAATTGGTTTGATCTGGTCCTTGTAACAGGAAGTCATTCAAGCACACACCCCTGTACTTTGCCGCACAATCGTACACGACACGAACCTTTCCAGGCTTCCGCGGGTGTTCAACAGCGAAATGAGGTAGGTACCACACGAAACCATCATCTCGTTGCAAGCAGTCCTGTGGTACTGGCTCTGCATATCCCAGGTCTATCATCTCCTTTACGCTGTTTCTGTATCCTTCTGCGAGCTTCTCGTTTCTCTTGAACTTCTTTCTTAGTCCTTCCAGTCTCCCTCTTGCCATTTCGATGTTGTTTGGGAGATTCAGCTTGTCTTCAGTGAGAGGAAGACTGATCACGTAGTGTCCGTCCTCAGAGTAGATAGACTCTTCCACCTTCTTCTGCCATTCTCTGTCCTCTACAGATGCTCCCTTCTTCGTAGAGTTCAAATTCTCTTCATACTCTGAATTGTACATCTGCTCGATCATACGCTCCAGCTCCTGATCGGTCTTCACCGACGTCCTGCACACTCTCGCAATCGACGATGTCTGTGGACCGCTTCTCAAGCCTCCCAGCGTCCAGCCATACCTGGTCCGCACTGCGTACGGACTCCCAGCTCTGCTCGGTATGACTTCAAGCGGCTCCATCGCCAGGAAGGCGTTAGCGCCCAGCAACAGGCCCACATGTCGATTCTCCAGCTGCGGCAGAGGAAGATCTCTCAAGTGCTCCCACTTACGCACCTCTGACACCGTCGGGAAGTCTCTTTCTGCCACTGGGATGTTGGCGAGAGTGAAAAGTGTCGGCAGTTGCAACTGGTTCTCTCCCTGCAAATCAGAAATCCACACTCCATCAGCAGCCTGGGTCTCCACACTGACGTCTCTGTCTACTGTGGTGAGCGAGAGATGTGTACGAGGAACACTGTTCATGCCCACCTCATTAAAAAGTGCTGATGATATGAATGAGTGTGTCGAGCCACTATCTAAGAATGCATACGTCCTTGTCTGTCCTAGAGGGCTATGCACGATGACAGGAACGACTGGAAGGACTGGTGTGCTGGAGGCATCAACTGCTGTCTTACATGATGTGACATTTGCTGAACTGACCTGCCCCCTCTGCTGACTACCAGGTTGCTCCTGTTGCTGAAGCTGTTGATGTTCATCTTCACCAGCGCTCACTTGACGATGAAGAGATGTTGGATGTCTCCTGTGGCACGTTCTACAGGTTGCTCTCCACCTGCACTCACTGCTCCTGTGCCCCTGCTTCAGACAACTGAAGCACAATGCCATCCTCATCACAAAGTCTCTCTTCTCTGGCCACGGAACTTCAGCAAGCCGGTGGCACTCTGTTACTTGATGACCCTCTCTTCCACAGTATCCACACTCCCTTGTTGGAGGACCATCCCTGTTTTTGACTCCATGTTCTGCTCTGGTAGCCGCCACCATGGGCTTCTGCTTGTACGTCTGAGGAGTCTGCCTCAGGCGTTCTGACTTCTTCTGCTGCGTCTCATACATGTGCTGGCCAAACGCAGCATTCGATGCAACTCTTGCTTCTTTGGTTACAAACTCAACCAGATCTTCATATGTTGCCTTGCTTCCGTGTTCTTCAATGTCATCTGCTCTCCGACGCCAGTGGTGGATCAGATAGTGTGGCAGCTTCGTGGTGATGGTTCTCAGAGTCTTAGGATCATCCATCAGATGACTCCCTTCTAATGCATTTTTACATGAGGTCAGGAGTATGGCAAACCTGTCAAGAGCATCACTGTCGTCATTTCCAATTGGTTTCTGATCCTCGATTCTCTTCAAGTAAGAAGATGCCAGAGTACTTGGCTGCCCGTACCTCTTCTGGAGCAGCCTTCTTGCCTCAGCATAGCCATCTTCCCTGTAGAGACAGCTCGCGACGATGTGGTATGGCTTAGTGCCCTCTACCATATGTTGCTCAAGATAATATAGTCTCTCCTTGTCGTCAGTGACCTTGGAACTGATCTTCAGGTCAAAAGATCTCAGAAATTGAGCAAACTCTGTCACTTCTCCACTGAACTTCTTGACCTCAACCACAGGAAGACGAAGAAGTCCAGCATAGTCTTGAAGTGGGTCAGAACGTGATGTGGATGTGGATTTGCAAGTTGGATTTTGGCTTTGCTGCATGTGAAGTCCATCATCCGAGGTCTGAGGCTCAGGATCTGAGGTCTTCACTGGCTTGTCAAGGATTGGCGCTTTGGATTCTGAAAGGTCAGTGTCCATCTGAGGTAGGGACTCTACATTAACCTTCTGGAACTCTGACAACACCTTTGTCTTTGCTTTCGACATCTCAATGGCTTCTTGCAGCTCTAACATTTCTTTCTGCCTCTGCAGTTCAGCCAACTGTCTATCTATGGCCTGCCTCTCCTCGAGTCGCTTTAACCTTGCCTCGAGACTAGCCTGAGTAGCAGCTTCATCTAACTGCTTCAGAACAACTGATCCTGCCACTGAAGATCTAGCCTTGCTGACCTGAGACCCTGCTGCTTGTGACACACTATCCTGAGGCCTGACAGCATCTGATTCCAGTTGGCTAACAAATGTCTCTGGATCTAGGCCTTCCTCATCCAAGGCATCCTTAAGACGAGCAACAATGACAGCCTTTGTGCCCTTTATATCCTTACCCCTGAGCGATAACTGTTCCTTTACCTGAGAAACTTTCAAGGTATTTAAGTGCTCCATATCCAGTAACAATGAGTAACAATGGTCAAGTAAACAACATTCAGGTTCACAGACACCTTAAACACACACAGAATCCAGTCTCGGCACTATCTGGTGTTGTGTCACCACATCTGGCACAGAGCCAACACTGGCAGCACAGGAACCTTGAACGAAATCAATCTTTGAGAGCACTCAGTATCAGTTCATCACACCAGAAGGTTCCGTACCTTGACTCAGAGGCTGTGGCTCACTGTTCCAGCGTAGCATCCTATCTTGATCTAGGAGGGAAGGCAGCCCTTGTAGAGTCGAGGACGCTCTCTGCAGTGTCAAAGCTCTCCAGTGCCTCCCAGGCATCAGCAGAAGCAAGAAGACTCGAAGATAGACAGGGCGGTTCAGCCCTCAGCCAGGCGTCGAAACTGTAGGCGCCCGCGCATACGCCTAGGTTCACTTTACTTGAAATACGCCGTTCGTCCACTCATGCTCATGTATTCCAGCATGTTCAGCACGCATGCATGCATGGTTTCTGAAACATAAAAGGCAAACAAATACATTTGAACCAACTCAGTCTGATACACATAATACAGAAACGACAAAACGCTGGCAAATTTGGCGCATTGCCAAAATTCAATGCCTCATTCACCGGCAGTACCAAACATATTATACGATATCTATTTTCTGATACACAATTCCGCTCTTTAGATCATAAACGACACTAACGATAATGACTCTTACCGACGGTTTAGGCGTGTCAAACTTCACCAAGAGAGACGGCAGTTCCTCTCGCCGCCATCAAGCGCGAATGTTATTCAAACATCACTACATCACTAGCTCTGAAACAGATTGACCTCGAAATGACATCGGCCGCACAGAAAATAGGCCTCGAAATGCGAACCACCGCGCCGGGCACAACGCGTATTTACAAATTGCAACCGAGCTCCGCCGTAGGGTATTTTATTTCCGCCGTAGTATATTTCACTTGGGGGATTTTCTACCATACATCTGCCTGAGCTTAGGGTAATTAGAATTTGTCGGCGACGTTAAAAAATGATGCACCTTTTTTCGCAGTATAGGATATCGCATGTGCATATTTCTGCCTTTTTGGGTGCGCTTTATCGGTTTTTCGTGAGTAACTCGCGTAAAAACCGTCCGATCGCGACGAAACTTTCAACACCCCCGATTTTATCAATTTTACACCTACCCTGAAAATTTCATGACTCTGACCCAAATGACCTTTGACCTGTGACCTATTTCTCGAGACCATATTTGGCCCGAATCGCGATTCGGCGTATGTCGGCTCGCATTAGCCGCGCGGTTGCAGTCTTCACGTGGTTTCCAGCGTTGAAACATGTGATATGATGCTGGTCCCATGCATTAGGGTGGGTGTCAAGGTCACCTGAAGGTCAGGTCACCTCAATGACCTTTGATGACCTCGGTTCACTTTTTCGAGTTTTACATGTTTCTAGGCTAGTTTTAGAGCTGATTTCGAATTTAGCAACCATTTGAACATTACAGGGGGTGTAACGAAATTATCCGGACACCTTTCTTCCCGCTGTAATTAAAAAGCAAAACAATCTGGTACTTTTTCTTTTAACTGAGCTTGTAGCCACCTTTCATAAAAACAGTGGCGAATGTTCTGGAGCATTTCAGCCAATGGATTCTCCAGCACACTGGCTTTGATGTGGACCAACGCCGTCTAAACCTGTGCCTGCGGTTGAGCAGTGCTTATGGCGGGTGGCTCTTCATACACCTCCTGCTGAACAAGAGCCCACAGATTTTCGATTGAATTGGAATCGCGACTTTTTCCAAGTCATAATCGTTAGCCCAGAATGATTGAAGGTTCTATCGGCATCACTTCCCGGTCTTTTAGGGACTTTTAAGTAGCGCTCCGCCCCGCATGAAGACAGCATGGCTTGAATCAAGATTACTGCTTGAATCAGGCATCAGTGCGCGTTCAGAAACCGTGCCCTCCTATGCCGTCTGGTTGAGCGCCTCCAATCATGCTCCACCACCTTCCCTGGAAAAGCTCCACCCTTGCCTATGGGGCAAAATATAAGGGACAAAAACACAAGCACAGATAAAAACAAAGCAAAATTAACTCATTACCTAATGAAATTCAGGCTGGAGAAAAAACATAGGTAATAGGTATCTATGTCAAATTAGAATGAAAGATTAAAATCAACCTGACCAGGCCTTACGGTCTGACCTGACCTGGTCCTAACCACCTTACTTCGCCTAACTTAACCCAATTCAACCTAGCCTACAACAACACCTGCAGAGGTACCTTCCTGGAAAAATGACGCCCAGGGAGGTGACTGTCCAACTTATTGAAATACTACCATGATTGCTTGTCAAAATGTGTGTCATCATGCTCTTGTTTGACAAGTGATGTAAAATAAATGTGATATTCAATAATTATTTTATTATTTATTTATTTTTCGGTTCACCCGACAACCACAAACAAGTGGGCATATCTCCTGACTGTTGACTGTTGACTTTGAGTGATCAAAATATTCAAATAATCATGGTACAATGCTGTGCATAGTGCACACTAATCATGCTGTTTTTGTGTAGGCCCTCTGCACATTGTTGTGTCCACTGCTATGTGCACCTTACTAGTAAAAAAAGTGACTGGTGGTACATGACAAAAGGTTGTGCAACTCTGAAGTTCATGCCCTTGGCCTTGCTGGTGCCAGATGCCTATAGCTATAGCAGGATCAGTGAGGGTTGTAGACATGCTACATACATTGTGCAGTGAAGATATTGGCACAAAGTTCATCCGTAATTACTATGCTTGACACCTAATGTAAGAAGCGACATAAATGCCCAGATGATAAAGCTCTCTGGTCAACATCACACAAATTTATTGACATACTTTGCAGGTACATATTTACATTCATGGCAAATACTTTTGATTTGATTCAGAAACTAGTTGCTAGTAAGCTTGCATTTTTAGGTACAACAACGACCATATATTAAATCATAAAACACCTTCTCATGGCATTCATCACATACCTTTTTACCGAACAAGTACCTACCTAGCTATCATGCAATGATTCTAAAATTTGTCCGCAATCCATCTGTATCTCAACTGACACAATGAATTTGAAATACCCTGACAAAACCTATAACTGTACATAAGAAGAGTGCAATGCTACAAGAACTATGACTTTCTGAAGTTATTCTCACATGCTGGAATGTTGAAACTCTACTTTTGTCGTCCATATCCACGTTTGATTGAGCCATCATATAGAACTGTTTTCGTTCTTCAGTCACAAGCTTTCGCACAAATCTTGAATTTTTACACATCATCTTGAACCATGCTTCAGTCTTTCCAACAAGGTACTATGTAACATCAAAGCAATTTTGATTTGTTACAACAGCTTCAGATCATGATAGGCTTGAGGTTTGTTACAACTTACACCATTTCAATTTGCCAGACAAATCTCTACAAAATGTGGATTAATTCCCAAACTCAGTAATTGATCATATCAGTATTTGCAGTTTCCACACAATGTTTCATAATACTATTCTATGTTTATACAAAGAAACTCAAATAATCCACAAATTGTTATTGAAGCACTCCCACTTCAAGAATTCACAGCAACAACAATACAAATTCAGAAGCAAACAAACATTGCGCCAGATTTCGTATCAAACGCGCCATCGTCCTGAAATTTCTACCACAGACGGTAGTTCAACCGCAGCCGTAGTGCGAAAACCCCTGCCCACCTTACCCCACGGCGGAGCTCGGTTGCAATTTGTAAATACGCGGGCACAACCGTCAACAAGTCGCTGGTTCTGACACCTATAGGAGCGATCCCGAACCAACGGTTCCGACAAGGGTGGCGCTCACTGTTGACCTAGCGCTGGCCGCTACACCATCCATCACTGATGCGCCAGGGGAAAAATACAAAAAGCGCGTACCTATTTCGTCACCATTCCATTTGTGTACGGCATATTTATACTTGATATCCATATTCCTTACCTTCCCGTGACTGCAGTGCTACAAGGTGTTCAGCGTAGTGCACTTCTCGCGATTCCGGTGCCTTGGATTCCGACGACATGACGCCTTTCGGTCGAATCCGTCGGCTCCGTCCTTATGTCTTTCTGTCGCACCGTGATCCGTTACCCGTAACGACGTCGGAGCAGTCCTCCGCTGTATACTGTCCTTTACTCCATTCACCGTCCAACACAGCACCTCCCGATTATCCCGGCACCTCCACCTCTCGCACGCCCGCCCGGTCATGTAACGCAGACCGAATGAAGATCCCTCACATCCCCACTCGTCCGACTGCCGCCTCGACTGAGGCGCTGGGGGCGGACAACGCACGGTGCGGTGTCGTATCGCGCGGTAATCTGATCCGCGAACGAACCGGAGCCAGCGAGGCGGCCGCCGTCGGTCGTTTTGCACCGTCCGTCCGTCTCTCTCGATCATTTGTTGCAGATTTTCATGGTTCCCATATCTAGGGGGGGGAGGGGATGCAGTGCCACTCGTGCATGAAGTCGAGAAACGACCGGCAGGGGATGATTACGTACCTAATCGTTATCCTCTGGGCTTGGGTAGCTCCAGCTGGTCGTACCTACTTCCAGTTTATTGAATGACTGGCCATTTCCATTTCAAACGTAGGTGATAGAAGTTATCAAAGCAATTTCATTTCCTCCTCTCTCTCTCTCTCTCTCTCTCTCTCTCTCTCTCTCTCTCTCTCTCTCTCTCTCTCTCTCTCTCTCTCTCTCTCTCTCTCTCTCTCTCTCTCTCTCTCTCTCTCTCTCTCTCTCTCTCTCTCTCCCTCTCTCTCTCCCCTCCCTCCCCCTGGCCGCTGAACTGAGAGGCGGATGTTCCCTCAGCTGACCGGTGGGCCGGTCCGGCCGCCCCTCTGTGCCGCAGGGTGGTGGGTGAGCGCGGCGGCGGCCGTGGCGCCCGACGTGTTCCCTTTGGACGCGTGTCCGGCCGGAGACATAGCCACCGGACCGGACGGCTTTCACTGCAGTAGTCTGCCGGTCGAGTTCACCACGGACGGCATCTACCACATGAGACAGAGCTCCGGAGAGGTGCTCCAGGTGAGAGACAGAGCTCCGGAGAGGTGATCAGGTGAGAGAGAGCTCCGGAGAGGTGATCCAGGTGAGAGACAGAGCTCTGGAGAGGTGATCCAGGTGAGACCCAGAGCTCCGGAGAGGTGATCCAGGTGAGAGACAGAGCTCTGGAAAGGTGATCCAGGTGAGACCCAGAGTTCCGGAGAGGTGATCCAGGTGAGAGACAGAGCTCCGGAGAGGTGATCCAGGTGAGACCCAGAGCTCCGGAGAGGTGATCCAGGTGAAACAGAGCTCCGGAGAGGTGATCCAGGTGAGACCCAGAGCTCTGGAGAGGCGATCCAGGTGAGAAAGATAAAGAAAGCTCCGTAAAGGCGCTCTGTTGCTCGATACCAGTAACCTCCAGTCAGTCGCAACGACACTAGTGAGTTAGTGACCACCGAACGCTGACCGCTGACCGCTGACCGCTGGCCGCTGACCACTCGCTATGATTCAGGTCTACTGTGACATGAGCGGGGGTCGGTGGAACGAGATCATGCGACGCGGCGTCGACTCTGAGCTGACCCCGGTCGCCCCGGCCGATCAGCTGTCGTTTGCCGGCTCTCCAGGCTCGACTGACTACGATCAACTGTACGGAGACCTGCACTCGGAGTTCTTTGTCGGTGAGTGTCACATTTGCCAAACGGCTATCCCTCATTTACTCGCCCTGATCTTTATAGTTTCATAATTATCTGCATGTGGGGACTGACAAACTTAGTTATCATGAAATTAATGTATTGTGCTGATCGCGACCATGTTTGAAAGGAGTGCTAACAATTTATGTCTTCCAACAGGTAAAACAGACTTGGGACGATTTGCTGCCGATTCCTCCCTTCGCACGGAACTGATGGTGGAGGTAGAGACCACGGATGACGAGTACTATTTTGCCATTTTCAAAGTGGCCTCGCTCCAGCCGATCGAAGTTAAAGGATACTTTCTCGGCAATGCCGGTGAGCTCATACCTACTTAGTAATCATAGTCATCATTACCTACATCACAGGGCAATGATTTCCACTCGGCGGAAGAAATCCTGTTGAAAAATGCGTGGATTGCAAATTGAAATGCCTGGGTTTGCAAACCCAGCCGTGATTTTTAGACGTGATTCATTGTAAAATATAAATAAAATAACGGAAGAAATAATAATTTAACTTAAATTTTCATAATCCTGCTTGCCTGGTACTGGATGCTAAGAGGGATTTATTAACCTTCGCCCGTATAGGGGGGGGAGGGGGTAGCCGAACGGACCCCCCCCCCCTCCCTACCTCTCGGTTTTTCGCGAATAACTTACGTAAAAAGCGGCCGATCACGAGGAAACTTTCAGTACCCTTGAGTTAATCAATTTTACACCTACCCTGAAAATTCCATGACCCTGACCCAAAGGACCTTTGACCTGTGGGCTGTGACCTATTCTTTAATGGCTTTTAATGACACTGGCTTTGCAGACCTGCACGCTAAGTTTTAATAAAATTTATAGATTAACCCACACCGTGCTGAGGGGGGTTATGCCCCCTCAGGTTTTTCGCGAATATCTTGCACAAGTCGTGAAAATTTCAGACCCGGGTCGTCAAAGGTCAGGTCATCAGCCATCAGGTCACGTCAAGTGACCTTACCTCGTAAAAAGTTCAAAGGCTCGCTGCAGGGGCGGCGGATTCGGGGGGGGGGGGCAGGGGCCCCCCTGGCAAAATCGTGGGGGGGGGGGCAAAAGTATCTTTTTGCCCCCCCCCCCATAATTTGCGACAAAGCTTAGACAAGAAACCATATACCTGATTATTCTGTTCGATCATCTGAAGATGTAACCAGATGCCCATATACTTTCAAACGTTGTCTTTCTTAATTGGCAAGCGTTCGCGTTCAATTGAAGTTTTCCTCTCTTCAACTTTGTTTTGGAGGCATTATAAGCGTCAACATGACGCACCGGCAACCCAGGCCTTCAGTGACCGCTTACAGGGGCGACAGATACAGGCAGAGGAGGCATCGTCCCCTAAGAAACTTTTGGAGGAGGGGCAAACGTTACAACGTATATTCTTGCCCCTCCATAATTTGTGCCCTAATCATGAAGAAAATTTCATAACCTGATATTGCAGCTATGCGCTCCTACAGTTTGTCCAACGGTGCCTTTTGAATATGTGTAAATGCCAACCATTTCTGCTTTATATCATTTTTTTTTTGTCTTTTTAGATTCGATTTATAGATATTTTAAGTGTGCAAGAGACGCAACTCATACCTTCAGTGGTCGTTTGCCGCTATTTTGTACCTACATAAATGCCAAATCGCAAGCGATCGGAGACGGAAGGGCTAGCCATTCGTTTGCGGGTAGTTAGGACTGATGCGCTCATAATAAGCCACTCGCCTGATTTTTTTTCAAGCGCAACAGTTTCCAGCGTATGGTATGACACCCAAAAGCCAGTCATCAGAGATCTGCTTTGGGCATTCGGAGGCTTGTGTGGGGCCAGTGTTAAAACTGGATGTTCACAGTTCAGTATCCGCTTTATTTCAGTTTTTACTATTAAAAAGCAAAAATTAATGATGGAAACTTTTGAGGGTTAGGGCACTGATCATTAGTGCCCCCCCCCCCTCTGTCTAAAGGCTGGCTATAGAATAAAGAGCATCAACCACGAACAGTAGCGGCGGAACACCTTCAATTAAGGGAGGGGGGGGGGGGCACTGCCGACTTTTGGTCCCATTCTTTCCATGCAACGCCCATAGGGCTAACGTTAAAATGCCAAAATCAAAGAGGGGCACGGTGCCCCGTTGCCCTCCCCGTTCCGCCGCCTATGAACACGAAAGCAGCACTTTGGAAAAATGAGTATGCCTCGCAGCGTCCGATAACTACCACTTTCCATTGGGTCAAGCCAACCAAGTGTATAACTATGAATATTTTTTATTCATATATTATTTTCATAATATTATATATTCATATATTCATAATATTATTTTAGTATGTATATACTTGGCTTGGCCAAGTGTATACACTTGGCCAAACCAAGTGTATAATGGCACTTAACGATAGCACTAACCTTGTCTCACTTTTCGTTGAAGTCTGTTCCGAATGGTTTCGGCCACAGACTGGCTGCACTGAGGTCGTTTGGTATGTGCAACTGTAATTAAAGCCACCTGAGGCGCCCTGACACCAGGCTGAAGCTGGGTTGGAAATGCTTCGTCTTTGCAGATATCACTGGCCACTGATTCTCGAGTGCCTGAACCGGTAGATGTCGTGGCAAAATTTTGTGTGATAATTTGGACCTCACCGCAGTCAGCACACCCTAAGGCCCTAATAAAGAAACGCCCCACCTAGAGCTTCTGGATTCTCGTTCCAGTCCAACGTTCCTTCACCTCAGCCCGCCGCCGCGCTCCCTCACCCTCCGTTCCCAGCTTGACGAGCGTTTGGGCCTTAGGTAAGCCATGCTGTAGGCTTACTGTATAAACCCATCGAGACAGCCCGTCTCGGTGAGTTTAGTTGGCGAACTACTGCCTTGGGGTGGGTTTCTGGCGGATCGCTGTCCCAATAGGTTTAGAATGATGCGACCGACTGTCTCTGAATGTTTGAGCGGTCTCCTCCCGCTGTGAGCTAGTTTCAGTTGATATCTGTCTCAGAAATACTTTTTAATGGAAGGTTAAGCGGAAATCGAACGTAAAATGAACAGAAGAAATGGTAACCAGTTACCTCATTGCAAAGAATAGCGCTCGCCTACTTCAAAAGGTTTGGCACCGTTCTTCAACATCTGATATGCGATCGGGTTATGGCACAATTTTTCCCATTGCAGCTTTTTTCTAATACAGCAATACGAAAAGCGTTACATCGTCCACTGGCGGATCCAGGGAGCGGGCATTTAAAGCAAATATTTACTCCCCCTCCCCCTGGCTCCTGCATCGCCCGAAATAGACAAAACGTACCTTATGTTTCCTAATAATAACACTTTTATCTTTTTTTTTGCTTTATGCTGTTCAGCAGTAGGTAAGCCCGTAAGGAATCGAAATCCGAGGAGTTTTTGGATTTTGGACACTTTTTGGGGGGTATGTCCCCTACAGCGTCGAAAACGCCTTTCTGGATCCGCCTATGACATTATCTCGACTGGGATCTTGCCCCCCCCCCCCCACGCCAAAATCGAATCCGCCGCCACTGGCTCGCTGTAGCTACACCGACTGAACGATCACTTTGAAACTTTCAGCGATTGATAAGAGTAACAGTATAAACATATGTTACAGGGAGTATGCGATTTCAGTTAGTTTGCAACGACCCTAGGGTGGTTGTAACCTCCCTGAACGATCAGTTTGTTTGCAACGACCCTAGGGACGTTACAAAATAACTGCTCGTTCCGGGACGTTGTAACGAAACTAGGGTCGTTGCAACCTCCCTAGTTAGTATGCAACGAACCTAGGGTTGTTACAAAATAACTAGGGAGTTTAAGAATTCATCGAGTCTCGTTTCACAGGAGGGCCGTCAACAATCTTGTCCAATGAAAATCGTGTTCAATCTAGATCAGTTTAAAAGAAAAGGAGAACAAAATTTGAACATTCAGCTCAGGAGCATATGTCGTGCCCGGGACAAAGCACGTAACTGTGATAATTTTGGCTGCATTATATCGCCAGCATATGCTTACATGTAGAAAATATAGTTACTGGGGTAGGTGTGATGGATATCCGTCGCTATTCGTGTGCGGGTTATCCCTCACACTTTTAGGGGTGCGGGCCGGATAAAATCCCTTGTTTTCGCGATTATCTCGCGCTAAAAGTGGCCGATCGTGACGAAACTTTGAGTGTCCTCGGACCTATCTACGTTACTGGTTACACATTCGCTATACAGTTAATGATCCTGAAACCAATGACCTTTGACCTTTGATCTGATTTCTGAGACCATGGCAGACCGAAATGATTTGTCGTTTATGTTAGCGCACATAAAATTGCGTTTCCAGACTTCTATTGGGATTACATAAAAACGTGCCAGCATGTGAACTGATGGTTGTCCCATGCATCGTGATGGGTTTCAAGTTGACTTGTCAGTTGTCTGCCAGGTCAAGATCATTGACGTTTGGTGACTTTTTTTTTTATAAATTTAGTCCGAACCTTTTGATGGGAAGGATTCACAAGGACAGAGCCACCGCTAAGCGAAGCTTGTTGCGATGACCCTGCCCTCTACCCTCCGATCGCGCAATTCCGATTCTATGGCAGAATTTAGAGTCCAAAGTTTAACGTGCGCACAAAGCCGCGCACGGCCGGTCCCCTCGCTGACTTCGCCTGGCTACGGCCTGCCACCAACCGCAGCCATACCTGTCAGGAGGCCCATAAATGTCGAGCGCCCGTCGCGCTTCGAACCCGGACTGTCATAACCGGGAACGCGTGCTCTCACCACGCGGAGTCCAACGCTCTAACCAACTGAGCTACGGGACCGGCAAAACTGTCAGACTTCGGGTGACTGTTTCAAATTTTACGATTTTAAGGGATTTTTTTTAGCTTATTTCGAATCCAGCATTCGTTGAGACAGTTGAGAAGTACATATAGTTGTGGTGCCAATGCAACTTGCTACGAAGCTGTCGCTGGTGGTTTAGGTACACCTGCTATAAACAGGTGGTGCGGGTGGGACCCCTACTACTTGACCCAAACTTACCTAACCCAGCCTAGCTTAACCCGCGCCCCACTGGGGGGGGGGGGCTATTTATAGCCCCCCCTCCCGTTTTTCTGCAATAACTTCCAAACCGCTTGACGTATCGACGCCAAACTTTCAGTACCTTCGGCTGCATCAATTTGACACCTTGTGTCAAAATTTGAACTTCGTAGCTGCCATAGGTCGGCCGGAAATGACGTCAGAGTGACGTCATGTTCGTCCGATTTCGACGCAAAACATTGAACCACGGCAATCGCTCCCAAGAGCTCAGTTTTTAAGCTAGATCCAATTTTTTTGCATGAAAGGACTCAGAATTGACCGCGCTATCAAACTGCTATCTCGGATTTTCAAAATTTTGAAAATTTCGAAAATTTTATATAATAATATTCAAAATTTATATTTTTATATTTTTTCAAAAAGTTTTTGACTTTTCGAAAAAAACCGGAATATATGTGACAGAACGCACGATTATGACTAATTCTAGCAAGTTTTAGCTAAATATCTTCAAAAATGACCAAGTTATACGCATTATTGCAAAAAATTCACAATTATTAATTTTTCAAATCAATTTTTCAGTACGTATTTGACATCGTACACCAATATAAATGGCACCATCGTGTTCCTGAGCTCAAACTGCATCCAATAGTCACCTTTTTTGTTGAAAAATTTTAACTTAAAAATTTGACCTTTTTTGACCTGAAAGTGACCTGACCTAAGCTAAATTCGACTCAAAATGACCTTGAATGACACAGACGACATCAAATTCGAAATCTATGGCCTAAATGGACCATAAAACATGTGTCACGTGACCGACGCATGATATAATATTTTCGTGACCTGTGATGACCTGACCCTGACCTGAAAATCAAAGTACAAGTTTGGTACCCTCAAGGTATCTAGAGCATCTGTTCACGAGTGTGGAAACCAAAAATGAGCCTGATCTGACTTGTAAGACGGCGGCCAGAGTCCAAAATGTGAACAAGCCAAAGTGCTAATAATTTTTACTTTGACCTGACCTGTGACGTCATCGGTGACCTCGAGGTCAATGAAATTAGGTTTCGCTCGACAGTTTTTCCGGGGCTATCAGACGCCGTTTGAATTTTGACGATCGGCCCAGTAGTTTCGGAGTTAGGAGGGGGGGCTATGAATAGCCCCCCCCCCCCCCCAGTAGGGCGTGTTATACACAGACCCCAGTGGGGCGCGGGTTAATCCTCGTCCCCCCTAGTTTTTTTCGCGATAGCTCCGAACATGCCAGCAACAGAGAGCTGAAACTAGGCATACCTGACCTTTGATTTAAGCCGGATCTTGTGACACCAACCAGATTTTCAGGCCAGGTCAGGTTACTGACCTATGACGTCATAAGTGGACGGTCCTCAGATGCCGCAACTTCGCAACGCCCTCAGTCCCAGAGGAGCTTTTACAGGGGGATGAAACTTACAGTACGTGCATCTTCTAGAAGCCTCACAACTTGTACCTCTAGGATTTTTCCTAAAGATCACATGAGGTCAGGTCGGTCACGTGACCTAACCACTATAAGTCAATGGAGAAAAATGAAAACTGCTATTCTGGCGCCGGGAACGATCTCAAACTACCTCAAGCACACGGATCGTGATTTCATGCACTCCTTGCAAGGTTAGATGCTTCAATTTTGCAACTTTTCGTCAATAACTCCCGATCAAACTGAGCTAGCGAGTCGGTCAAGCCACCAATGGACTGAGGAAGAGCTGCCGAATCGAATAATATGCCACACGACCTCCTTTGACCAATTTCGCGACCTAGGTGTCTCTGACCTGACCTTGACCCGAAGTCAACACCTCAAGTTTACCTCACCCGAACAAAAAGTACCTATACCATTCGACGCGCCTGAGCAAGGCGAGCACGTTGATGCTAAAATCGCCCTCGGCGACTGTTTTTTAAGAAGTAATTAATCAAAAACCGAACCCGTGTGTTGGGTCACTTGACCTGACCTCAGAGGACACCGGTTGACCTGAGACCTTAAAATCGGGTACTAGTTGCTGTGTCTCCTAACGGCACACACGCTCGTTTTTTTTCCGCGACGCTTTAACTCCATCAGGGGCGAAAAACGACGAGGGGGTCGTACCAAACCTCCCCCGGCCGGCGCGCATGTAGAAAACCAACAGGTCCTGCGGGGTCAACTCGCGCCTTTATTGGTGTTTTGCTAGCCGCAAACGCACATGGCGGGGCTAGGTTATTGGTTGACCTTCCAGGTCAGGTCAGTGACTCAAAAGTCGGGAAAATCGGGACCTGTTAAAGACAGTTAGGCTGTTACGAGGTTTTTCGGGGCGCTGATACGAATTTCATATTAGCTTTGATCACCGATGATGTCTTGATGTTTTTAGGCCACTGGTTGGGTCAAGTCAGGTCAGGTCAACCAGTAGGCGTCTTGCTAGCTGACCATATAAGGTGTCAACCAACACTGACAGCTTCGTGACCGGGTACGAAGGCGCCAACATTACTTCGTAAATGTTCAAATGGATGCTAAATTCGAAATCAGCTCCAAAAACTAGCCTAAAAATATATGAACTCAGAAGAAGTGAACTAAGGTCATCAAAGGTCAATGACCTTGACCTGACCTTCGCGTGACCTTGACACCCACCATAATGCATGGGACCACCATCATTTCACATGTTTGAACGTTTACAATCACAAAAGATTGAAAACGAGCGGATAATAGCCGTTTTTACGAAGGCTTCCTGGCGAATGCCCATCTAATTTGAACAAATCTGCACCAAATGTGCACCTAATCTGCACAAAATGTGTACTTGATGGCCGTCGTGAAATACACCAGAGCTGAATGTTCAAATTTTGTTCTCCTTTTCTTCTTAAATGAACTAGATTGAACAAGATTTTCATCGGACAAGATTGTTGACGGCCCTCCTGTGAAACGAGACTCGATGATTTCTTAAACTCCCTAGTTATTTTGCAACAGCCCTAGGTTCGTTGCATACTAACTAGGGAGGTTGCAACGACCCTAGTTTCGTTACAACGTCCCGGAACGAGCAGTTATTTTGTAACGTCCCTAGGGTCGTTGCAAACAAACTGATCGTTCAGGGAGGTTACAACCACCCTAGGGTCGTTGCAAACTAACTGAAATCGCATACTCCCTGTAACATATATAAAATGTATCTCGGATTTTTTATATCTGTGACCAAAGGTCAGATCAATTTTACGACTTCTCCATTATAAGTCAGTAGAAGAAAATTGAAATCCGCCTCTTTTGGACGAATGTCGTTGGCTTCTCAAACATCGATTCATAGGTAAAAATGACACACTTAATCGCAAAAATGCACTTGTGACCCTTCTGTGTGCTCCTGTGGCTATCTCAGGTCATGAAAGGTCACCAGCAGTTTTTTTACTATAACTTTTGATAGACACGCGCTAGAGCGGCGAAAACACGTGTCAGCTATGTTCAGCTCGACGGAACAGATCGACTGATATGCAACACGACCCTTTCCGGTCAGTTCATGAGTTTGGCCTGAGGTCAAATTTCCAAAATAACCTTTAAAGGTCAACTAAAAGTTCCTTGGACGCGTCTCGACGAGAGGAACACAATGCTGGCAAAAATAATGTCGTGTCTCTCTTGAGTCAAAAGTTATTACCGAAAAAAACGTTTTTCGTGAAACTGCTATTTTTAGAGTTTTTGCCCTCTGGAGGCTAAACCGTTGATCTGAGTTCAAATCTCAGAACAAGACTCAGAAAGGTCTGTAAAAGGCCTATCGAATGCGTTTTTTTCCGCGGCGCTGTAGCTCTATTGGTTCCCGAGTTAGCCGTCGGGTGTTTCGAAACTGTTGAAATGGACAAAATTTGACCTTTGATGACCTCTGGTGACCTGACCTTTGACCTGACCTTAAAAATGACCGAAGTATTTCCGGCTTCTGCCATTATTTTTGACGTTCTTTCGATTGCCACTTACCGTGTGTCGCTGCGTGGCCCAGTAGCCGAGTTAGACGGGGGGAGCGCGAAAACGCCCCTCCACACGAGACGGAAAACTCAGGCCACCAGCACGGCGTGGGTTAAAGGCCTCAATTATACATACCTAGGTACGATAGAAGGCGATGCCTGCGCAACGCGTGGGCTTCGCGCCTCTTTCAATTGGTCCGTTTAAATCAAGGCCGTGTTTAAATACCAGTAAAACGCCTTTTGGGCGAAGAACGAGCGAGCGAGATAGTGAGCCCTGCACGTGCAGAAGGGCGAAAGGTACTTCCAAAGGGCTTGTGCAAAGCACTCTTCTAACCGGTTGCTAGCGGTGTGCCAAATTTGAACACAATTGGCCCAGCCGTTTCTGAGATCTGGAAGCGGCATTCTGCACGTGCGCACGTGCAAACGGGGTCCAAACTGACTTTTGCACGGCACCCTACTAACCGGTCCCCAACCGTGTACCAAATTTGAGCGCAATCGGCCCAGCCGTTTTCGAGATCTGGAAACGCCCCCTGCACGTGCGCACGTGCAGTAGCACCCAAGCCGCAACACATTGGAATGCATTGCCTGGTGGGTGCCTACCTGTATGCCAAGTTTCAGCGAAATCGCCCCAGTAATTACCGAGTTATTAAAATGGGAACAAATTTGACACCTCTTATTGTTGTATTTTGCACGTGCACTGGGAGCGACCCACATGCATCGATAGTATCCTATTTTTGGTAGAAGGGATGCAGCTACCCTATAAAAATTACCGCAAGACAATCGCCCAAGCGGCTGCTGAGATATGAGCCTCTCAAATCACTACTTTTGCAAAACAGCTTGAACACCCTTGACTTTTCACGTGGCACGTGCCACGACGGTCACTGAGATGTATCAAAAGTAGTCAATTACGGGGTAGAAGGGATGGGGCTACCCAACAAAAAAGACCGCAGGCCAATCGGTCCAGCGGTTGCTGAGATATAAGCCTCTGAAAAGCGTTACAGGCCGGGCCGGGCCGCTCATACTGAGATTTTTCCGTTATATTGGAAAGACTCACTTCGCTCGCTGCGCTCGCTCGCTCGTAATTAGAGCTAACTAAAAAAGATCACGTGACCAGGCCGCATGAAACTGAAGAAAATGTAGATGTTTATTGTTTATGCTATCTTCAATGAGTTATAGATAAACGATTTGTTTGAACTTCGAAACATCCAATGATTGGAGAGTCGAGTGGCAGGATGTATGAAACCATGAACTACAATAGATAGGATCAGTAGCGGCGGAGCACCTTCAATTAACCCGGCAGGCGGTGGGCCTACCAGCCACCCAGAGGTGCACAAACCTTCCTACTTGCCTACAATGTAGGAGACAGGAAAGAGCCGAAGAGGGTAGCCGCGAGACAGATTTCAGTTTGTGTTTTCTGTACAAAAATGACTATAAAAACAGCTAACTGGTAGCAATTGGTCGGTACAATCAGCTGTCAACGGCATTTGGTCATTACATTTCTTTACGTGTCTTCAAAAACAGTTCCTACAAATCTCCTCCATGAGACACCCACGAGACAGTTCCCATTGGATTAACATTGTGTCTCATGAGACACCGTGTAGGTAAAATGTAGGATGAAAAACTGCGAAAGTGGTGGGCATGTTTCGAAAAACGGCGCACAAATTCTTGGGGCGCCTTAACAAAACTCCTGTTCGAAAATGGGTTCTGGTAAAGTTTCGTCAGCTGGTTTCCATAGCAACCGCCATTCGTAGGACAAGCTGACGCCATTTGCTAGCGCGTTGCGTGGTAACCAGCTATTGGTGTCAGTTGAATTTGAAAGATAATTGTAACAGTGAACAGCTCGCTTCCGTTGCTGTACTGTGCTGTGGATGTGTGTCTTGTGCAGTGTGAGCAAAGTGTATAAGGACTTTCACATTATATTTTGTGATGTGATGGTGTGGTAATAGAAGGTTGTGAGCTCCAAGTGGAGTTAAGGAATTGCCAAAGAAATGAAAACTCTGCATGGGCCGGAAATCTGCAGCCTGCACTTCTATAAACTCTTCATAAGAGGTTCGTGGCAGGGGGCATTTTGGGGAGCGATTATGGAGGTGCTGGTAAGTAGGTAGGTACCCAACCTAATTGGCTTGATGAGAACTGAAACTGAAAGTCAACTGAATTGTGAAATTGCTTTACCTATCCTATCTGATCACTTCTACTTATTTTTTTTTTAATTTTCCATTCATTCTGATTGATAAAGAACAACATTGAAAGATGCTAACATGCAGGTAACTACCTACCTAGCTCTAATGTAAATAGGTACCTAATAATTTCCTTCAAAAGAATATATGGCTCTTCAATGTACTGGAGATTTAGTAATTGAAGGCATCTCACTACATTTTGAACATTACCTAGGTATAACTTCCCTAAACTGCATGACAAATTTTCAATTTCCTTGTTGTAACACCAATACCACAAACATTCATCTGGGCACAAGGCTCACAACATCAAATTATTCATGTTTTATAGACAGGTACCTATACAGCAAAAATGCAACAGATATGTGATTATTTTAAACATAGGCTTTGTGTTCAGTTGTGTATATAATAATTTTGTGGGTGGAAAATGTGTCATGAATTGTCTACAGGTCTGTGTAGAATTGTAATTAATATGATTATAGAAAAAGGAATGGTCAGTTAAGTAGTCAACATGTTTACTCAATAACAAGATATGCTGGCATGGAGTTTGCTCATGAGTTTGCTCAAAAACCTTTCAGTTAGTGTGGGAAGCATAGCAATTTGAAGCATATGCTTATAAAACTGATTTGTAATGGGGTTTGTGAAGTTCTCCATAAATTTCACACCTAGCAATGTACCTACCTAATGCATTGCATTACTTTAAAAAGAGGGAGACCATACAAGTTGTCAGGTAGGTAGGCTTTGGCATTGATTTCAAGATTTCAAGGTGATCTGTGCTTTTTGCTTATAACTTGTCCTCATTCTCTGACTAAAGGAGTGGCAATACAATCTGGCTTGTTCTATTTTCCTCTTGCCTTGCCATTTTTGACATAATCCTTGCCCAGGCTATATGTTGGTATGATGAAGGTCAATCAGATGACATATTTCAAATATTACAGTCATGATTTCAGTTGAATTTGCCTAACTTTATTTAAACAATATAAGATTACACATTGCATAACTATAACAGCAATATTTGAGCCACCACTGGCATAGAAATTAATAGGTTGCAAAGCATTGCTCAGCAAGAATTGAAATCAGTCATTGACAGTGGAGAAAACACATCTAGACTTGACAACAAATTACAATTGATTATTCTTCTACCATTCATGTTGGCATAAGTAATAATTCAAATGGATACTTAATGCATTTTTCTTAAGATTTTAAGCACATGAGATCCATCCAAAGGCACAGACTCGGAACAAAGGCTGTGTTATAAACAAGGATATTGCACCTTTTTGGTATTTTAACATGTTGTTATATTCCGACATCCTAAGAAAAATAATATGGTAATCTGCCCTGCTTCATTTGATACGTATCGATGAGTAATTGGATGTTGCGGGAATGCAGTTAGTTTTCCGGCAGTTGTCTCCAGCAGCGACAAAATGGCCGCTTACTTTCTGTCAAACATTTGCTTTCATATGGCTAAGTACATTAATTTCACTTAGTCTAACTTTGTCTAGCAAATCTCCAGTTTTACTTCGGAAAAACCGGCAGCGTGTTCCACATTGGTGACCCCGCCAGGCGAGGCAGTTCCGTCGGCCGTCGATGTCCTTCGGTCATATAACCCCCAATAAAACTAGCGCGTCGAACGATCGGCAGCATGGACGGTCTCGCACCATCCATGGCAGGGACCGACCTCACAGAGCCACGCAGAAAACAGGAATATCGGATTTATCTGCCTCTAAACTGTAATGTATGAATGCGTCGTGAAAATTTTACAAGACAGCTGAGGTTTGCTAAGCAAGAAAAAATAGACCAGGATCTGTATTAGCGAAGAGATTAGCGATTCACGTGAAATGTGTATAGATTGCAGTATAGATGTAGTCAGCGATCATGGATTATAAACGGATTTAAAGCCGCTTCTTAACCCGCGAGTTGCTGGGGGGGGGGCGTTAAACGCCCCCACTTTTTTCGCCGGGCCATAGCATAAAAACGGCGCGCCGCAGGCGCGCCAAATTTTGGGTACCTGTAGGGAATTGATTGAAGTATATTGTGACAAAGTTTCAAAAAAATCGGTCGGAAAATTTTTGAGATATCGAGGTTTTAGTGACGTCATGATTTCTGAGTTTTCGACCAAAAACGGCATATGTTCAAAAAATCATATAAAATCACAGAATAGACATACAGACATGCCGCAAACGCCATTAGACTGCCAATACCATGAACAATCAAATGGCTATCTTCGAATATTGAATATCGTTCCGCATTTTCCAAAATCTTGAACTGAATCTTGGCAATTTCTCGTGACTACTTCACGACCATGATACATGCATTTCTTAAATTGAGCTTTTTTAGCCAAACACGCACTTATATGATAAAATGAATGTCACCATCGTGTTCTACGCCCCAAATTACCCATAAAACATGTGTCACAGGCTGCGAATATCAGTTTTTATTTTCGGGGATATGTGCCTGCCCGGTTGACCTGACCTTGACCCTGACCTATGCTTGACTGACCCCCGCATGGAGCTGACACTCTTGTAGGCCTTATATGGTGGATTGTGCACCGTTTTGACAGAGTTTATGACGAGAGGCGCCCATTGCGAAGTCCTGAAGTTCATGCTACTGAAAGCCCGATTTCAGGTGTTTGACCTGACCTTGACCTGACCTGTGACCTAAAAATTCAACTTTAAAATACTCATCTGAAGCGTCTCGTCGCGTTCTTTCGTTTGCCGCCTCGTGCGTTTCGCTGCGCCTATTGGTTCTCGAGTTATCGGCTGGGGGCGTTTAACGCCCCCCCCCCCCAGCAAACGGTGGGTGGCGAAATACCCCAGCAACTGCCGGGTTAAAGCCTACAGTCAAAACGTTTTCTGAACGTTTGTGGTCCTCAATATGATAGGTATTCCATAGCAATTTAATGGGCTTCGTCCCATTAGCAAATATTGCAAAATCGTCCTCAAATTATGTTTTCTTACCTAAATGAAGTAATGTTGATCCAGGAAAAAACTTGTTACACACTCCTTAAAGTTTCATATCCCTAAACAGAAACACTGATGTGCACCGTACACTGCAGCGTTACGTCACTTCACCTTCAGCCCGCCAAGTAGTAACTGCCCCACTAAACGGGAAAGGGACGCTATGGGACGGCAGATGGACGCCCGTCTGGTCCATGTGGAACTGAACCCTCATTGGATGAGAGGAATTAATTGAGCGTCCCGGTGGTTTTATGAGGGTAGTTCTTGACTTTCCAGTGTTTCCAGACACAGTCAACAACCAGACCGCCTCACTCTAGTCTATTTATACACCACCAGTATGCATTTCAGGTGGAGGTGTACCAAGTCCTGCCTCGCACTTTGTCCAAATCAGCGCATACCGTATGTCTGTCGGCTTCTTAAAAAAATGACGATATATCTGCGGATAGCTTCAGAAATAAAAACACTTCAGGAATAGCGTTTACGTCCTGTAAATAACCGCAGGTTGTTTCTTCATTGACAAACACTATTCGTTAGAATTGTGTTTTTCTATTGAAAAACAACCGGAGCGGTCCTTCTCCGGGCTTATTAATAACTGTAATGTAAATAACTAGCTTTACTTGAAAGTATAGATATGTTGGGATATGTTTTGCGGCGGACGCGCGTTTTTTTGCGGCATTTTGTGCGTTTTTTTTTCTGCGGTTTTCGGCGGGCGGGCGATTGTTTGTTTGTGAAGTTTGCGTTGGCGTTTTAGGCGTGCGTTTTGCGCGTTTTGCGGTGTTTGCGTTTGGTGGCGGGCGGGCGGGCGGTTTTTCACAATTAAAGTCCCAACCTTCGGATCCGCAGTGCTGTTCGACAAGCGCTGCCCGGGCCTATGTTGGGATATACCTAAGGATGATCGGTGAGACAAACCGGAGCCATCGGAGACCGTGTAGGAGACAGGCTGGGCTATTTGTGCACCTCTGGCCACCTTCCGCGCGGTGGGGGGGGGCACTTTTTTGCCCCCCCCCCCCCCCGTATCTCCGAAACTACTGGACGGATCCGGAAAATTCAAACGGCGTTCGATAGCCCTGTCAAATTTGTCGAGGGAAACCAAATTTCATTGACCTCGGAGTCACCGATGACGTCACAGGTCAGGTCAAAGATAAAATGTTTCACCGTTCACGGGGCTTCTAGGGAGAGCGCTATAACACCGAGTAAAACGCATTTTGTCGAAAATCAGCGATAAGGCGCCAGTTGTCTAGTACATATGTTGCTATTAGAGGTCACTGGTCATACCAGGTCAGGTCACAGGTCAGGTCACCAAAGGTCACCAAGGGTCACCACATGAGCCCAACTTTACTAAGGTTAGGGGAGAGCGGGGAGAGTTGTATCATGTCCAAGTTGTATCAGGGCGAATTGTGCCAAACTTATCCAATGGATGTCGCTCGCGACACGACCAGCCGACGAGGTTTTCCGGGCGCCATCTTTCCCTGTTCTGTCTTGTGGCTGAGTGGACGCGTCTCGAGGTGAGAGCCGATTTTATGTTTTTTTAATGTCATTCTAAAAAAAATATGTTGCAAGAAAATGTGTGTTCTGGGCATTTAGATGTGCACGAATTTGAAAGATCTCCGTAGCGGTGGTGAGGGTAGGTTCTAAGGCTGCGTGAGTGAAAACGGATTTCTCCAACTGTCCGCTGTTTTTTTAGCACGAGGATGTTTTTTCCAAGATGGCGGCTAGGTACATGTTGTATCAGAGCCGGGTGGGGTATGTTGTAACATGTATGTATGTATGTATGTATGGGTATGTTGCTTTTGATCGCGAAAGCTAAGCCCTGGCTCGCGTTTGTAGGTAGCTAGTCAATGCTCGTTCCATTTCGGCACAATGTGTTGGCTTCTTTGCTCTTAACGGGCCACTTTTGCGTCTAGTCTGTTGATGTTTCGTTCGGATTGCATTGACCTAAGTTTGGTCTAATAAAGTGAAGCCTTTGAGCATACCTATACATTGTATTAACCCCATTTAATGTTGTTGTTATGTTCAAAACCAGTAGCAAGCACACTCCCTGAAACGTTAAATAGTGATACAAATTACCCCACCATGTGATACAACTCACCTAAGCCATGGGGCAAGTTGTATCAAAAACATTGTTCTATTCGGGAGACCGTAGAAGAAAAACTGGTAGAGGTAGCGGAAAAGTTACTTTGCACAAAAAAGCAGAAGAATCAAGGAAGGGGATAGTATGGAAATAATGAGTTTATCACGGATAGTTACGAGGTTATGGGTCTCGGAGTAAAAACTGATACAACCCACCCCACTCCATAGGCGCGGGAGCCGGGGGGGCAGTGGGGGCAGCTTGCCCCCCCCCCCCAACTCTGAGGCCGTGGGGGCGGTGCCCCCACAGCTTTGAGACGGAATACCACACTTTTTTTGCAAATGTTTTCTTTTTTTGTTGAAAAAGCCGAGGGGTGAAAAATAAGTGGCCTAAAACCGGTGAGAAAACTAGATTTGGGGGTACCCTAGGTTAATCTCTATTATGGTGTGCCCCCCCAGTCGGAAAGTAGGGGAGAGCGGGCCAGTTGAACCACTTTTTATATATTGACATGCACAGCTAGACCTAGTTGTCATATCGAAAAATGCACAATGCCATGAAAAAATATGTTCTTTTGGCTTTATTTTAAGATATGTAAAATTATGTTTCAAACATATTTTGCTGCCAAACGCATGCTTATAAAAAAGCTCTACGCCTGTTTCAAATGACCCCGATGCGAGGGTCAATTGAACCAGCCCATGGGGTCAATTGCACCTATCCTTAACAATGGGATGTTTTCCTCTTTAAGGCCACTTTCTTAAGGAGATATTTTGTCCGGTTTACTTTTCCAAATGCTACATTCAATAGGTCGTTGGAAAGCTAAAAGTGCAAAGTTCCTCATAATAGGTGACATAAAGTACATAGACTATGGTAAAATGGGCGGATGAGAAAAATGAAAAATATCTCAGGCTATAGTGTGCTTTCAAGCAAAGGGCTGGAGAAAAAGGGGTCAAAAATTGAGCTCTATTAAACTACTATTTCAGTTTAAAAGCTCATTTCAAAGGTGGACTATTTCCTTTAATGTTTACAGCCCCTGAACAATAACCATTGCAAAGGTCACCGGGGTCCATTGAAACGGCCTGTGGCCCTGTTTCAACTGACCCTCAGAGAAGCGTTTCAATTGACCCCATCCGCTCCCGCCATCTCGCACGCGCCGTAAAGCACATGTCAAACGAGCTGGAGGGACGGCATCATGCTGAATGAAGGGCCAAATAAGGTGTTATTCCGGAGCCAGGACTTCTTCTTTCAGCAAACAAAGGTATATGAGATATCACAAAATATTCATAAAAACGATTTCTCCCAAACGCCCCTCAAAAACACAAAAACAAGTGTCAAATCGAAATTACCGTCCGTTTGCCGCCCAAACGCCGTTGACAAAGAAAGTGGTCGAGCGCGGATGCGCAGTGGTGTCGGCAACGCCATATGTTGCATATTGTTGAAAATAAAGCCATGTTTCATCTGACCCCGTGTTTCAACTGGCCCCGCTCTCCCCTAGTTCCCGCGCCCCTGCCCCACTCTCCCCTATGCGATGCATGTTTTATGGCCAGTTTTTCATTTCCAACTCAATGGTGTTGGTTATAAGACCATCAGGTACGGTTTAGGTCACTTTCTGGTGGAGGTCAGGTCAAGGTCAGGTCAAAAAAGGTCAAATTTCAAAGTTGATATTTTTGCATAAAATGGGTATCGATTCGATGCAGCTCGTCACGGGGAGTCTAATGGTGGTCTTTGTTTTGCGCTACGAGGTCTAGAATTGCTAAAAATTGAGTTTGAAAATTTGACGTCATCAATTTTGAACAGTTTTTTCGCTATAACTTGGCCAAAAAAAAGAGGTATCGATCTCAAATTTGGTATGTAGATAGAAGGTGGTAGGGGCTATCACATATATCCCGTTTTTTTTTCGAAATTCAAAAAATTTTTTGGATTTTTTGGCTATTATATTCAAAAAATCTATTTTTTGATTTTTTGGGGTCAAAATCCAAAAAATTCGAAAAACCGAAATAGCAGTTCTGTAGCTCTTTTCATTCCACACCTTTTATGTCTAAAACATTTTTTTATCTCTAAAGCTGTAGGCCTGACAGCTCTTCCCGCGAAACCTTTTTTTGGGTCGAAAATGGCAAAAATGACGTCACTCTGACGTCATTAGCGGCCAACCTATCGTAGCCTTTGGAAAAATTTTTGGTCACCATGTGCGCTAGCTGCTCCCGGGAGGGTACTGAAAGTTTGGTGACGATCGGCGCAGCGGTTCTCGAGATATATCGAAAAAACTAAAGGGGGGGCAAAAAATTGCCCCCCCCCACCGCCTGGAAGGTTAAAGGGGGGGGGGGGCACCGCCGACTTTTGGTCCCATTCTTTCCATGCAACGCCCATAGGGCTAATGTTAAAAAGCCAAAATCAAAGGGGGGCACGGTGCCCCGGTGCCCTCCCCGTTCCGCCGCCTATGGATAGGATGGAAGACCGGAAGTTCGTGTTATTAATAAAACCTATATACCTAGGAAGTTGATGTTGTGTATAAATGGTTCAATGACATTACAGGCCACATAGGGACTTGACATTTTCGCGACCTCTATCTATAATGCACACGAATGATGGGATTGATAATAAATGAAATTGTGTATTTCTAGGAGCGGGGCTGTTCGACACCTTGAACACCCACAGTTTCAACGGGGAGTGCTCGGAGGCCTGGTACGCCGACGACTGCACCCTCCTGAGCACGGTCAGTATGGCTAGACAGGTCGGATCCAACTTGGAATCCCACCCCGGTGGATATGTGCAGGGATCCTTAGCTTGGCTAAGTTGGTCGGGCAAAGCATTTTCACATGTGTCATGGATCGGGCGGTAGTGCATGGGTCGCTTCTACACCGCGAGAACGGCTGAGTTGATGAGCTCAAATTTGGAGCACCGATAGGGACCGGTTTATAGGGTGCCCGCAAAAGTCAGTTGGAGGGTGCACCTCACACTTCCGCACGTGCAGGGCTCACTCTCGCCGCCCGCGCTCACTCAATTGTGCTCCCCTCCCCCAGGCGTTCTATACTGGTACGTACCCATCTTTCTTTTAGAGCTATTAACACAGGGTATTTGTTGAGTAATTTGTGGCTGCCGAATCCTGTTGGGAAATCTGTTGGCGGTCCCATGGTGTCACTGTTGTTGTCACAGGTCGATCGTCCGCACCTGACCCGTCCCCTGGACGGGACGCCTCGAGCTGACGGCTCCTGGGACTGGCCCACCGTGCAAAAACCACTCAAGAGGATCAGCATGAAGGTGCGAGTCAACAAAGGTGAGAACCAAACTCATAAAAGACACGCACTTCACGCATATATTTCACGAAGTTTACGCCGACTGAAGCCCAAACGGGGCATCACTTTGAGAAGGAAACAGCCCGAACGGTCGCCCTCTACATACCTATTAGTGATGTCAATTACAGAAAATCGGAATACCGATACCAAACCAAATACCAACCAAAACCGTGATAGAATACCGAAACCGAACCAACCAAGGAACATGAGGCAAATACCAAAATAATGCCAATTTCTCAGCCTCTTATACATAAGTGAGGGTTCATAATACCAACAAAATACCAAATATATTAGGATGGAAATACCAAATAACAGGTTGGTATCGGTTTGGTATCGGTATACCAAAATGTTGGTATCCGATTGACATCTCTAATACCTATAGTCTCAATCAGTCAAGCGCTTACGGCTCAACACGGAGAAGTATTATGTTTTTTTCGGGAGACGGGTTTATTCTTGAAGAGGAAATTTTTCTACGGTCAAATAAGAGTGCGGCTGAGCTTTATAGCACGATATAAAAAAAAATCAGTGTTTGGGACTAGCAGCGATAAGCCTTCTCACTTATTGTGGGATATAATAGACCCCACCGCTAGTTTTTTTTTGCGAATAACGCATAAAAAGTGGCCCATCGTGGCAAACGTTTTAGTAGGTAATCTCGTGATTATTTCAATTCTACACATTTCCTGAAAATGTAATTACCTTGTTCCCTGACCCTCACTCATTGACCTGTGGCCTGTTTCTTGAGTCATTTTCAGGCAAGTAGCTTTTTAGGATGGTGAAATGTTTTCAGGCAGGTAGCTGTTGGTTTCCAGCGTTTGGGAAATCGATACCCAAGCCCTCACACTTTCTGCGGTCGGTTAGATTTCTTACGCACTGCTGTGCCGTTCAATACTTTGCATTTTGTTTCATTTTCGGAAAGCCGGAAATTTTTGTCGATTTCGGACGCTGCGGGGGATATTTACCTCAAATGTCACCCTGCTCGTGCCGGTCTGGATCCACCGGTACAGGGTCAGGTGGCCTACTATTTCTTTTTTTCAAAATAAAAATAAAAATCATGGCATCAGGGCTGTGACGAAAAATAAGTGGCCTAAATCCGATGAGAAAACCGGATTTTGGTTGACTTCTGAGCCTCTGCCCCCCCCCCCCCACCCTCAGTGAAAATTCCTTAGAGGAGGCCCTATCGACTCCCGCCGGCGGCAGTCGATACAAGCCGTTTTCACGACGGCCATCTGGTACACATTTGGTGTACATCTGGTACAGATTAGGTGCAGATTTGGTCAAATCAGGTTCAGTGTGTCTCTTAGCAGCTATCAGCTAGGGTTGCACTAGGGGAAGCCGGGGGAAGCCCGGGCGCGGGGGAAGCCCGGCCACCCCGTTTCCGGCTAAATTATTCAAGAGGCCTGGTCGGAATCGGCTGCTGTGCTGTTGTCAGCTGAGATCCAAGCCCCTGATTGGTTGAGATATTGATGACGTATCACGCCTTCCCGCGCTGTGACGTCATACCTCTGCTGACAGCCGGCTTTTCGGCTGCTGGGAGAAGGCAGCAGCACGTCAGCCGAAATTCAAAGTGGCTCGAAAGTGGCGCATGTAAGTCAAAGCGCAGCTTTATAGTGCAGGTGGTTAGTTTTTATATACGATGTTTTTGACGTATTTTGTATTAAATATTTTTCGCGAAAGATAGCAATTATTTCTTTTTCATGGCGCAATGTGCGAGTCAGCCTTAAAACAGTACCTACAAATCGAAATGCCAGCACCGCCTCAATTATCAATCCTGTAATTTTTTCTATAGCCTCAGCAAATAAACCTCAGAAATATAATGTAACGACTAACGGAAGATAGTCGTTGAAAAAAGCGCGAAAATGCTACCTCTCCTCAAGTCTCAACTCTCAACCCTATCTGCCGAGCGCCATCTTAGCATCTCAGCGCCATCTGGGCTGACGTTTCCTGTCAGCCGATTATGAACAAGCCCATCAGCAGCGTGGTGTGGGCGGGGCTTATTCTCGGCTGACAAAGTTCTGTCAGCCGATTCCGACCAGGCCTAAGGCCATCTATAGAAGGTACAGTCACTCCCCCGTCGACCAATCAGAGACAGATCCTGAGTGACGTCACCCCTGATGCTCGCAAGGGGTACTCCATTCCTTTGCAACGTAAAAATGACTAACTTCATTTGAAGATTATTGATGACACTCTGCACATACCGCTCAGTCGTTGATGTCAATGGAAAGCCCAACTAATTTTTCAGCGACAAAAAAGAGCAGCAATATGCTAAGAAATGGCCGGTTTTGAAGCATTTTTGAAGATATAGACGATTTAAAAACCCTCTGCAGCAGCAGGAAAGCAACGTAAAAACGCATCGAGCTTATATTTTTACTATGGATAAATCATTTTTCAGTAAGTTTTTAGATATGGTATAGATTTAAGTTACAACTTTATTACAATATTTTCATTACTTGAAACTTTATTTCAAAATAATATTTTCAAAAATGGCAGCTGTTGGTAAGTAGCTTGGGAGCGATTGTGGCGCACCGCGCCATTAATTGTCCTGAGGCCCCCTTATGATGTCATCAAATGTGGAGTGACATGGGCCTGAAATTATTCACAATAAAATGCTCAACTGTTTGTCCTTTCAGCGTGGCAGCTAAGGTAACGCCAGCAAAGAAGTTAAGGCTGACAAAAATTGCATATTGTTAAAGTTATAGCGCAAAAATGATATTTTAGGGGGTTTTAGCTAAAAAGTGAGATATGTTGCACTGTTAATGTTATACCATACAGTACTAATATTTATACGAATGTTATGTAAGGACCGTTTAAGTGTTTGTAGTGAGGGGTGACGAGGCAGGCTGGCTCAAGTATGACATTTTTTTCGAATATCGCTGTTCTAAAATAAAAATTAGCACATTGGGGTAACCCCGGGCGAGTGGCCAAGCTTACCCCCAACCGAGAGCAATGCCACTAAACCACTGTTTTCCATGAGATAATAGGTACTGAGCAGGTTTGGTTTACACCTAGATCAAAGATAAATTTCGAAAATAAACATGTTATCATAGACAAAGCCTGTCATGTCACTTAAGGTCAAGTAGGGTCAAACTACGTTTTTGCAGATAACGCGACAGACAATGAAGCTAGAGCTTCAAAAATGGTGTCGTTGTGTTCTTCTTCATCAGCCGAGTCGAATGATATGCAATATGATGCATTAAGGGAAAAAGAAAAATAAATTTTAAGGAATTTTGAAACACACATTTTTTGTCAATTTTGCATCACGATTTTCATCGACCTGTACTGTATATGTAGTAGACGGTAGCTAAAATACCAGTAGTGACATAAACTCTAAGATGTCCAGAGCTAATCAGTACCTTAATATTTCACTTTCCGTTAATATTTGGAAAACACATAATGGTTTCATCAACTCGTTGTAAAGCGCTGGGGAGGTGGCCGGCGTTACCCCTATGCCGGGCTTACCCCAGAAAAATCAACACTTTTTTAAAACTCGATTTTCTCAACCTTATACTTATTCCACGAAACCGAATTTTTGGGAAAACACGGCCAATGAACTTAGCTAGCTAGCAGGATATCAACATTTTATACAGCACGTATGGTATGTAATAAAAATGAAAAAGAGCTTACTATGCCGGGCTTCCCCCGGCTTCCCCTAATTGTTTACATGCCTGCCTTGTCATTTTGTCAGAGAGCATCATCGATTAAAACTCTGAAATAAATTCATAAAATGAAGATATTTGCTGTAAAAGAAATTAGGTGCAGATTTGGTCAAATCAGGTGCATTCGCCGGATAGCCCGTCGTGAAAACGGCTAATGTCGACCTCTCAACAGAACTGATAAAAAATCAAATAATCTATGATTAGAGCCAGGAGGCCAGCCGGATTTGTTGGTAGAAGTGGAAATAGGGTCTCGGGGCATTATTCGCTGGTTCTGCCCTAAGCACTGGACATACTTTCATTGACATAGGTCGAGTAATATCTGACCTTGAACGCGCTGTTGGATCCCGTGTGACCCTCAGGCGAATTCTGCACGCGGGGCGCCGAGCTTTCACTGGCCCTGAGCCCGCAAAAGCTGCTGGAGCTCAATGCGGACCTCACGATGTCTCCGTCCATCACCACCGCCGATGTGGCCGGCACGTCTGCGATGGCCACCAATGTCACCATCACCTGTCGGGACCCGAGCAAGGTGAGTGTCTTCTGACAGTGTCCTGACCGGGAGTTTGTGTATATTTTTGTTATAATGACTGTAAAGTGCTGTACTCGTATATTGCAATCGTTTAGGCATCTGTTCTTGCCACCTGCCCAATCGTGCGTACCTACATACATATGTTGGACTGAGAGCGGATCAGACGTATGAAGCACCCGATACTCTGGCAAGTGGCAGTGGCTGACGATGCCTTCTGAAGCGCCGGACTCAATGTTAACGGCTTGCAGAGGATGTGCTGACCGATTCGGTAGATCCGCCGACTGAAGTGAACCCAATGCGGCCGATTCGCTGACTGCACTGTACCGTTCTTCACTCTTCAGGTGATCATAACAAAGGACCAGTACCAGATAAACGACTACTCAGCTCAGTCAAGCTCGAAGACCTTCATTTGCAGAGCTCCTTCACAGAATGCGATGTTTGATGATTTACCTGTCGCCGCAGACGCCATCTGTATGAGTGAGTTAAACTATTATTTACAGATGAAACATGCATGTGATGAAACAAATTCTACCTACCTTTGTTTGGAGTTTCGTCTAACTCTTGTAGAACAAAGTTGATAGTTGAGAGTGGTTGGGAGGCGCGGTTATGATTGATCTCCGGGATCCATTTGAATGCCGAACATGACTTGTTTGCGTCTCGCCGATGCCTTGAAATATTCAATAAGTTTTTTCTTTTGGCGTCAATGCCATAAAAGCATGGTGGTCTCTCAGTCCCGTGTTTAGATATATGTCGTATTACCTTGACTTTCAACCTCGCTATGGTCTAAGATGTTTGTAGCGCATGCTAAGATCAAATTGTGATTAACTCTCACGCCGATATAGCTGTTTGCGTGTGTTCTCCGTTGGTCTTGGTGTGGTAATGGCGCGGCTGTCGCCGCTGGCCGGACTGACTTGGCCGTGTGCCTGTCCTACCAGCTCCCTGTCCGGCCGACTACACGCTGGTGGCGCCCACTGAATGGACGGTGGGCGCCATCACGGACACGGTGAACCGGCTCTCCTGTCTGTCGCCCGTGGTGGACCGGCCCGGCCTGGGACCCTACAAGGCGGCCCAGCTTTGCGGCCAGCGCGGCGAGCAGCTACTCGACTTCCCCGTGCCCAAAGACCGACTCAACAACCCGAGCGGATTCAGCCTCATCACGGCTATGCACTACAGGTTGGAAGTCGGCAAAGGCAAAGATATCCGTATACAAAGCCTGTGTAGTCAAAGAAAGGTCAGATGTTTATGACCTATCACATTGGCAGAGGTCTATGGCCCGATATACGTTTTTTTTTTAATAAACCCAAAACCTTGGATTCAGTACCTTTTACACCCTCCCCCAGAAACAAAACTTTGAATGTGTAAATGCAGCAAAGACCTTTTCGTTACTCTAAACTCATTATCTATCGTAAATCATTAATCGCTAATCGTTAGATCGTTATCAAGTTAAAATTAGGCGCGTTAATTGCCCGACGTTTCACTGTATTCGCTTTCTCTAATCCGTATAACGTTTCGCTGTATTAGCAATTCACGATTTACGATAGATGACGATTTTAGAGTAACGATTAACGAAAGGTCTTCGCTGCATTTATTCTCTCAACTTGTCCACTTTCATCAAAACTTGAATTTTTGAATCAGAATACAAAATGTTAAAAAAAAACGACATAGCCATTTGCCATTCGACCAACGTGGAAGTTTCGTCGCGATCGGCCGCTTTTTCCGCGAGTTATTTGCGAAAAACGGGGGGGGGGTCCGCTCGTCCCCCCCTCCCCTTTACGGGCGAGGGTTAAAGGGACACTCCCACCTTAACATTAGTTTTGAGTTGAGATAGCCAAATTGGTGGCCATGGCCTGCAAATACCGGTTTGGGCACTTACAACATCGACAAATGCTTTAATTCGGAGATATGGAATTTCAAACTTTCAGTTTTCGGATTCTAAGGGGCTAGTGCATTGGTATGCCCCCTTAGAATTTGTGACGTCAGCGGAGATCTAGCGATTTTTAAATCTTTTACTAAAACGTTTGGTAGCACGCGGTGGTATATGCTGCTTTGCGCGCAACAAATGCCGCACTTTCAAATAAAGTCGCTAGGAACAGCGGAGATCTCAAAAAGTAAACAAAAGTAAAAGTCTTATATCTTGAAAACCGGTGAATATTCTTCGATGAAATTTGGTAGATATTTGTTTTCGCTCTTTCTGAACCGAGCGACATCACTTTCGTGCCAATTCATTAACTTTTTTGAAGGTGGGAGGGTCCCTTTAAGATCCAAACGAGAAGAGATAGTTGTAGTGTCAAGTGTGTTCCTGTCGCGTTATGCCGTCCAGAATGGCAACGTGACCCGTGCCCGTGTAACGACAGCTGGTCTTTCGTGCTTGGCCACACAGGTAATAGTGCCAAACTGCCCGAGCAATATGGGTTATGACATACGCCGCCCATTTTTATTGCAGCAAGGATCCGCAAGATAACGTGATGAAAATTCGCGACTTGAGAGGCACCTTCATGCCCAGTCACCAGTTCGATTCGGGCGCCGCCCCCGGGGACTACAGCAACGGGGACCGATGTGTGGCCCTGTATGAAGACCCAGCCGTCGACCCACCCGGAACGATGGTTCGCCATTCGGAATGCTACAACACCGAGCATCGTTTTGTCTGCATGAAAAACGGTAAGTCAAAAGCTTGCCAGTCATTGGCGAATCCAAAAAGAGTGATCGCTTTTGCAGGGTACCTTCAGGCTTCAGGGGGCTGCGGGGAGGGACATACTCCCCAAGAATTTTCTCTTAAAATCCAGAAACTCTTCGGATCATTTTCCTCTCTTATGCTCTGCTTTGAAAGTTTGATGAAATCCATTCGACGCGATAATAATCAATTTATGCCGTATCTATTTTTCAGTGGGTTGCGACGCAGAGCACTTCTTTCACGAAGGCTTCTGCTATAACCTGCTGATCGCCTCGTCTGTGAAGGATCATATGGACGACTGTTACCCGGACCCTAAGAACGTTGGCGGTCGCAACGGGATGCCGGCAGTGCCGACTTCATCCCTGCTGACAGCTCTGGCCGCCCGGCCGGACAACCCCGACCTGCCCGTGGCCGTGGGCGTCTACCGGTAGGTTATTATTGGTATATGTACCACAGTCCGCGCGCCCACAGCCGGTAGCAGTAAAAACTGTATTTCGGTGTTACTGCAGCAGCCAGCGAGGTGGAAATATGGCGTAGCAGGTTTTTTGCTAAGCTTGGAACCCGAGAACTCGTCATTCGCAAATGATGCAGCGTTATGCAATGCTTCATATAATACACTGGAGACCCTTCCCTTTTTCGGGGAAGGTTGGCTTTTAACCCGCGCTCTGCTGGGAGGGGGGGGGGAAGAGGAGGAGTTGTGCCATTTTTAGCACACCTTATCATATTACATCTTTTCTGTACATCTTGTGAAAGTTTCAGACCAAGGTCACTTGATCAGGTCGCCAGGTCCAGATCAAGTGACCCCACCCTACATAACAAGTTTCAATGTCTGCCATATAGCTACATCGAGTGACCGATTGCTTCGAAACTTTCAGCGATTGAAAGGAGAAACAATATGTAAAAAATGTGTCTCTTGTAATTTTCACATCGGTGACCTAAGGTCAACTCCATTTTGCGACCTCTCCATTATAAATCAATGGGAGACAATTGAAAGGCGCCCTTTTTGAACGAACGTCATTCCAACTAATCTCAAACACGGAATTACTAGTAAGCATGACACACTGAACTGGAAAATGGTCTCAGTGACCCCTCGTGATGTCCCTGAGGTCATCTCAGATCACCAATGTTGCTTAACAGTTTTTCGCGAATAACTTGATAGAGGCGTGCTAGAGCCCTGTAAACGCCTTACCTATATAATGTGTTTCGCTTGACGATACGGATCGACTGATATGCAACGTCAAGTAAGATTTTCAAGTTGACTTTTAAAGGTCAAATTATAGTTCATTCGATGCGTCTTGACGAGAGGAGCACGATGCCGGTTAAAGTACGCTTGTGCAGGGTCTGAGTCGAAAGTTGTTGCAGAAAAAAATTGTCCGAAAAAACGTATTGGTACTTGGCGATGTTTGCCCCCTGCAGGCAAAACCGTTGACGTTAGGTCAAATCTGAGAGAAGTATCGAGAAACAGCGTTATTAGAGCTGTCAAATGCGCTTTTGTGCGGCGCGGTAGCCCGATTAGTTTCCGAGTTAGCCGTTGGCTTGTTGAAAATTGGCGACAGTCGACCTGAAAATCGGGGATATTTGGCCTTCAATGACCTCTGGTGACCTGACCTTTGACCTGCCCAAAAAGTGACTCAAGTAATTTCATTATTACTTTGGCGCTCTTTCAAACGCCGCCTTCCCCGTATTGCTACGCGGCTCAGGAGCCAAGTTAGAAGGGGGTGTTCAATCACCCCCCCCCCCCCAGCAGGGCGTGGAAATCCAGGAACCCAACGGGGTGAGGGTTAAAGTCCTTTGACATCACACGTAATGACGTCAGGGTACCACAAAACGAACTGAGCTCACCAGGTGGATTTAAGCATACCTACCAGAACATTACACACAATGCTTGAAAGTATCGAAAGTATGAATCTCGTGTGAACAAAATGCATGTTCGCACTTCGCAAGCCAAGGAGTCGTTAACGTTGTAATTCTTGGAATGAATCATGAAGCTTCGCCTTCACCTTGGCGCATCATTAATACAAGCAGCATTGTATCACCCATCTGCATAATGTCATACAGGCTAGTTAACAAACTTTGCTGCCGACAGACGTCATGACGGCTTCTTCATGATGGACGAGCCCATTGCGGACACGGATATTACCATCAGTGACCCGGCCGAGCTGTGTGCCGTGCTTGACATGACTGCCGGCGCCCTCACATCCATGGCCTGCAACGAGAACACGGTGCGCCCGGCGCTCTGCCAGTACCCGGGGCTGCCGCAGAAAGGTACGCAGCGCTTCATAACTCATCCACTGGGTTATAGTTTGGTACCTATTGTGCTCACACCGGCCATAAGTAATTGGTCACAACACGTCATTGGCGACAGTGGCGCGACACCAGTCACATAAGGCTCCTTTCTACGTTCTACAATATACATGCAGAATATTTGGAGGCATGGTGGACACTCGGTTACTGATCGCCTCCCTGGCCACTCGGCATGCTGCTCACTGTCGCCACTTTGCACCATCATGATAGACAGCCAGCGCATATGTCAGTTCCAACTGTCCATTGTTCAATACATGCTATTCAAACCTCATGAGTGTTTAGATTTGTAATCCCTCCGAGACATAATTCAGCATGCAGGTTGACGATAGCCTCTTCTTATTTTGTTCTTTTCAGAATGTCCCACGGTGATGAAGCTCAAATACCCCTCATCGGTGGAAGCTGGAAGCGGTAATCCGAACTCGCACAATCAAGTCTCAACAGTAACAGCTGCGAACGGTTACAATTTCTACGAGCAACAGTTTTCCCATACGTTAGAGTACAAGTGCCTCGGTTTGATGGAAGATTGGGAGCTGCAAACAAATCTGGACTCCCTGACAGTCCAGGACGTGAGCCACTGGGCACCGGCTGAAGTTCTCGGTAAGCACTGCACTGCTCTACCCGACGAACCCGGGCCTATGTGCCGACCGAGTTGTCGTGTATGTAATGGCCTGTCCAGCGTGGAAATGCGGCAGCCCTGAGGCTACGTCCTCGGCACTCGTCGGCCAACGCTCAGAGTCTAGCGATATGGAAATGTAGGTACGTACGTCGGTCGATTTCTAGCGATGAAGTCGTCTGCCTCATGTGCGTGGTTGCGATTTTGCCGCCGTTTTCATCCCAATTTTGACTCGGCGGTGTGTCTGTATTCCAGCATGCACCACGGATGATCAGAGTGGGTACCCGGCCAATTCCAACTTCAGCCAGGCCGGCCCGCACCTGATACACGCCTGTCGCTTCCCACTGCAAACGGCCAACTTCGAGACTGACCAGCAGCAAACCTGCAACCACGCCAACTACCTGTACGAAGGAGCTGTCATAGACTGTGACCGTGAGTAGCGGTACATGTGCCGTGCGACCTCGTGTTACTAATGGGGGGAGTGAGCTGGCGCCACTGGAGCGCCCGCCCGTGCCCGTTACTATGTCCGGGAAGCCCAGTGGCAGAGTCGGCCGCGATCTCTGACCCTCCCCGTTGAGCGCCTCCGCCCGCCTCTCCCCCACCCACACGTCTGACCCCCCCCCCCCCCCCCAGCACCTCTGACTCCTCCCCCCCGTCACGCCGGCAGAATGCATGATGAACCCGCTGGCGCCCCATAGCGACATGACGCTGACGAGCGACTGGGACAGCGTGGCCCGCACTCTGGGCACCGTCGTGAACTACTCCTGCTCCGCGGGACTGACTACCGTCAGCGGCGACATGGTGCAGCAACAAACGTGCACTCTGGACGGATGGGTGAGCTGCCCCGGCAGTGAGCTGTGAACAAATGGGTGAACTTCCCCAGATGGATGAACTCTCCTAAATAGGCGTACTTCCCTAGATGGGTGAACTTCCCTAGATGGATGAACTTCCCTAGATGGATGAACTTCCCCAGATGGATGACCTTCCCTAGATGATTGAACTTCCCTCGATGGGTGAATTTTCCTAGATGGGTAGCCCGTTCCAGCTGCGAGAGCCGGCAAGTCCTGACGCTGGTTCCTGCCCTAGTTACCGCAGTGCTGAGCGTTTGGACTTGGGAACCGTATGGATTTCATCGAATCGCCAAAACGTTTTCTCACTCACAAGACAGTGCGCAAGTCCAACTGGTTCCAGGCCCTTTCCTCGACTTTGGAGCACATATACCTACGTATTTGCTTGTCAAAAAATTGGCAGTATCATTATCAAACTTTTTTAGCCGATTTGCAACTCTAGCTTGGCAAGAGCTCTAAGGACAAGTCAGCCGTCTAACTGAAAGTTTCCTGCAGTCATGCCGAAGGTTTCCAGCAGTGTCTTACCGTATTCCTCTCTTACCAAATGCCTCCTGCAGCGTCCCGCGTCTGAGTGCCCCCTACAAATTTGCCCACTGCATTACCTCTTGCCTAATTTTTACTGCCATGTATTGCCGAGTGTTCCTGTAGTCTCACCCAGCTTCCTCCGTAGGCGGGCGACATTGTGCAGTGCGACACCTGCGAGTGGTTGCCGAGCTTCAACGCCAGCAGCGGCGTCAACATCAGCGTGACGGGCGGCATGCAGTTCGGCGGTCTGGTGGAGATGGCGTGCCTGCCCGGTCTGGAGGCCGCCGACGGCTCCGTCTTCAGCTCGGCCATCTGCACGCCAGACGCATGGAATCTCTGTCACACCAACTTCAGTTGCGACTGTGAGTGAAGGAACGGGGAAGCGGGCAGTCTGCCAGCAGTAGCCTAGAAATGGCCGTCCGACTATATAGTGATCCACATTGATTGCTGAAGACTCATAGACTTTATCTTTGGAGTAAACAAGCTAAGTGATTTATGTTTTAGAAGGCAATACGGGATAATTAGATCGATGCCGTATCCTATAATTAGATCGATGGCCCCATGTAGCAGACAGCAGGTGCCTCGAGGGTTGGGACTCTTCACCCCCAGTCTGTTGACTCACTAGTTCCTCGTGTTCCCAGTCTCTCGACTGACCAGTGATCTGTGCTGTGCTCCCAGTCTGTATGGTGATTGATGACCCATGCCTCAGTCTCTCGACTGACCATCCTACCTATCTGTCTGTTGATCCGGGCCCCTTTCTCCCCAGTCTGTCTAACTACTGACCCGCACTTGTCCGCCGTGGCTCGCCTACGGCAGTCTGTGTAGTGGCCCGTGCTTCCAGCGTCTATTGTCTATTGACCCGTGCTCTAACCCCGTGTTCGATGTCTCTCGGACGAAGAAGATTCTACGTCGTCTGGCCAATCCCGCTCAAGGTCAGCGGGGGGTCGGCTGCGGTTATGGAACATGATTGGCCGGACGACGTAGAATCTTCGTCATCCGAGAGACATCGAACGCGGGTAAGTCTCAACTGTGCCCATTCGTCTCCAGTCTGTCACGGCCCACCGCTGAACCACACTGTGCCGGCGTACGTGTCCGGCCACGACTGGGACGGCTCGACGCGCATCCAGGGCACCGTGGTCACCTACACGTGCGAGGGCGCCACGGTGACGGCCTCGGGCCTGCAGGAGCAGTACCAGAACTGTACCGACCTCGGCTGGGTCGGCGAGATCTCCGACTGCGGCGGTGAGTGGGAAGGGCCTGAGAGCGGAACGCCGCGATGCGGGAAACGTAACCGACATATAGTTAAGTTGGGGGACAATATGTTTCACTTTCGATTTTCCACCGAGACCATAAATTCACGCCTATGTTTTACTGTTGGTGTTACATGGTGTACGCAGTCTGTATAATTGGTCACCGTTTCATCATGATGGGCGCAAAATGACCTCGCAGTCGGCGCGCCCCTAACCCCCAACAAACAACCGTTTCATCATCATTGGACGATTGGTACTTTCTTCTCACCCTAGCAGCCGTATAGAGTTTACTGGCAGTATGTATATGCCACCCAGTCGTTTGACCGCGCCCCTCTCTGTCCCTGGCGCCGCCAGTCTGTGCCGGGGATCCGATGAACGCTACGGGCGCCGCCAGTCGCCGGTGGGACGGCACGCGCACAGTCGGCGCGGCGGCCTGGTACCACTGCGCCGCCGGCACGGCCACAGCCGACGGCGCCACGCTGCAGAACCAGACGTGCACCACATCGGGCTGGGAAGGAACCGTCCTCCTCTGCGACAGTGAGTGGCAGGGCCGGCGGGCGGCGACTGTCGAACCAGACGCCAGCCGCCTGTGGTGTGTGGTAGGAGAATCAGGTCGGCCAGGCCGGCAGGACTGACGTCACTGTCTCAGGTTTCAATCAATACCGATACGGTCCACACATCTCACCGATTAGTGTGATTAAGCCTCATTGTTCACACCATTTTTGACGTAGTCTACCGGTACACTGCAGATATGAGACAGTCCCAACAGACAACATCTGAACGCCCCTCCCTCCGCTGTGCCCATCAGCCTGCATTGGCGAGCCGGTCAACGTCACTGGGATGACCACCATCACAAGCAGCTTCACTGGGGACCGCCAGATCGGCGACCAGGTGACCTACACGTGCCAGGCGCCGCTGACGACCAGTGCCGGCCAGCAGCTGCAGACAGTCAACTGCACCGACCAGGGCTGGCTCGGAGACGTGCTGCCCTGCGAAGGTCAGTAGCGACCACTGCCCCGACACAGCGGGGAGTGTTGCATCTTGTGTCGAACGACAGAGGTTGCGTAAGCTTCATAAGCTGTGGGTGGGTTGATATTGGTGTAGGGTGCAATACTGCTTCTACAGGGTACAACGAATGTTATGAATATCAAATATGTTTTGACAGCTCCTTCTTGGCTATTATAATCTAATGCTGTTATCTTGCGAGCAATGCTTGAGGCGTGTTCTCCAGGTGATTTATTTATTTTGTTATTTCTTACCCCACGCCTGTCCCGGCTCGTTCCTGAAAACTCCGAACGCCGTCCGCCCTCTGGCATGTGCCTGTCTCTCTCTCCCAGTGTGCCCGCCTCCGCCGGCCGGGAACCATTCCACCATTCGGCATATGGACACCTCTGGCAACTTTGGCGACCGGCTCGGCTCCAGCATCACCTACCACTGCAACCACCACCTGTACACGGCCGAGGGACACAACCGGATCCAGGCGGTCTGCGAGGCGTCCGGCTGGACCGTCTGCGAGCCGGAGATAGAGTGCAACTGTGAGTATGCGGGCCGGACCGGAAATACCGTGCGACTGTGAGCATGCGGGCCGGAGATAGGGTGCAACTGTGAGTCTGACCGTCTGTAAGCCAGAAATACAGTGTAAATGTGAGTACGCGGGAGGGAGAGACAGTGCAACTGTAAGTATGCGGGCCAGAGAGACCGTGCAACTGTGAGTCCGACCGATTCGCGTTGGGACCGGACCCTTCCGAGTATACAGACCGACTGTGCTAAAGCTATGCTAAGCAATCATGATCTATCTTTCTTATTTGCAAACAAATTGCAATTAAGTCATTTCTTGTTTGCAAATTCCATCAGATCATATTGGGAAAGTATATGATTCGATGTAGTGTGACATCCATCAGAACACAGCAGCCAATGTTTTGTCATCAATGTCTCGAAATCTACCGTCACGAGACCCTGGCCCTCTCACCGACGTTCACAGTCTGCGCTGACCTGGGCGACGTGTCGCAGTACGGCGGCACGCTCACCTGGGACTACACGGGCGTCAGAGAGGTGGGCACGGTGGTGACGCTCACCTGCGGCACCGGACTGGCCACGCCCGAGCTCAACACCACGCAGACGCTCACCTGTGGCCTCAACGGCTGGAACCGGGCCGTGCCCTGCTCAGGTAAGTCGGCTCGGGTCAGAACCGGGACGTGTCCTGCTCGGGTCAGTCAGTGAGGTCAGGGGACCCGGTGGGCGATTCTGGGAGACATCCTCTCGACGGGAGGTTCCAGCCAGAATATACTGCCAATCGTAGAAGTTGACTTCTAGAATGATATCCGCCCTATAGTGCCGAGTGCTAGGTTCATAGTTCGCTTCATTTCCTGTCTTCTTTACCTAAATATTGAATGCGATACATGTAGGTAATATAATCTTTTCTAACCTCTGCCGCAGTGGCGGCGCCACGAATTTTCGCCAGTGGGGGCAAGCTTGAGGTGACCCGACTGTTGTCTGATACGCCAATCTGCAAAATCCATGAGCAACTTGCCCCTAGATGTTGCCATTCAAAATTATTATGGTACTCATGTGACCTCGAATGACCTTTGGTTGACTTTGACCAGGCGCGGATACAAGGGGGGGGGCCATGGGGGCCATGGCCCCCCCCCCTTGGCCGATTTTTTCAAAAATAAAATAAAAAGTTAAAAAGCTGAAAAGGGGGCCTCCTGAAAATAAAGTGGCCGAAATCCGATGAGTTTTTTTAACCTACCCACTTAGTTATTTCTTAGAAGACTAGCTGAGAAGACTTCTTTGTTAGAAGATTGGTAAAGCTTTTCATAACTTGGAGGTCTCTTATACTCACAGAGATGACCACTTTTACAGGGCCTCCTAACCTGCACAGAGGGCCTCCAAGCCTGCACAGATGTCCTAACAAACACAAAATCTCTTAGCCTACACAGAGGCCTCCACTCGCATCCGAACAAAGGGCCTCCTAGCCAACACAGAGGGTCTCCTAACTCACACAGAAGGTCTCCTATCCTGCACAGAGGGACTCCAAGCTTGCACAGATATCCTCTTCGCCAACACAGGACCTCTTAATCTCCACAGAGGGCCTCCACTCGCATCCACTGAACAGCTAGATAAGCTCAATAGACGCAGTTTTTTTTGGGGGGGGGGGGGCCAACAAGTGGGAAGATGGGGCCTCCAACAGGTGGGGGGCCTCCTGGTTTCTAATGGCCCCTCCCTTGGAGATTTTCTGGATCCGCCCCTGACTTTGACACATGAAAAGTCCTTTGTGATGATTTCGTAGCCACTGATCACGATTCTGGCATCCATTTTGCTCTAGTCTAAGCATTCATTTAAATGATGGGAAACATGTCTTAATTAGGTACTAGATGCCGGCAGCGCTCTTGCGTTGCCTTGGGCCAGAATTGGATGAACGGAGCTGAGGGCACACACCGGGCAAAACCACCGAAACCCAGACTGAGCTCGGACTGAACCTGAAACCAACCGAAACATCCCAAAAATGCTTGAAAGCACGTGAGATGGGTGTCCCATAAGTTCGTTTTCACCTTAATGTTACGTTTATAGGCTCTCTTGCTTAAAGGCACGCTGGAATTGGTTCGTAACTGAGCTTACGTGGTTGCCATGGCTGGTAGCAATATGCTCCACAGTAACTAATTTCTGTAGACAAAATAGCTTTTGCTAGAGAGCCCGCTTCCTACAGAGACGGCTAACGCCGCAACATAGAGGTCTCCGATACGGGTGCGTCTTGGTATTTAGTCAGCACGTGACCATTCTCGACGATTAAGGGTGATTGAGGCCTACCAGTCTGTACCCAATGTCCATCGCTAACTGGACGCACAGTCAGCAAGTGACGCCGATGATTTGTCGGGAGTCAATCACGGTGAATGAACATGAGTAGGAGAATGAGTGGGAGTAGGAGATATGCGACAGACGGTCCGAGAACGAACGTTTTGCTGATGCACTTGATACGGGGACCGTCAAAAACAGGCGTACTATTATAACCGCTTATCATGAATGTTGCACTGGTCTTCTGTTCCCTTTTCAACATCAGCCAAATTTTGTGGGGGCAAAAACATAGTCTTGCCCCCACGGCCTCCTACCAGTGGGGGCAGTCTGCCCCCACTGCCCCCACGGTGGCGCCGCCCTTGCTCTGCCGATTACCACCGATTTATTTGAAGGATCTGATTCCCGTAACATTCCACCGGTCTGACGCGTCCACCCCTGCCGCCAGTCTGCACGGACCCGGCGCCGACGCCTCCGGCCTCTCTGGAACCCAACGTCACCTGGACGCTCGGTGACCCGACCGCCATCTACACGTGCCTGGAGTCGAAAAAGTTCGCCTGGGGTCTGACCACATTCGAGATGACGTGCTCGCCCACCGGCTGGCCGTGTGTGCCAGAGTGCGAATGTGAGTGGTCCAGTCGCCAGCGCGATTTCAGGGGACCTGCTAGTTGGACTGGAGTTGACTGCTGAGGCAGTTGGCACAGTTCAGGCCAACTGCCTCTAGAATCAAATACACTGCCTCTGCCTGTGTATTTGATTTCACCATAAAAGGAACATTAAGGATTAGAGTTCGGCAAAAAGTTCTAAAATCTTCAATAGAGTTGGGAACTGAACCTAGTGGTATTTGTTATGTTGTTCGAGCAAGTCTGGTTGCTAAATCCGAAAGAATTTAGCAACACAGCATTGCTTTGCTTACACTGTGTCTTTGTAACCAGTGCTCCCTGTCGGAAGCAGTGGCCGGATGACTGCGCCCTCCTCGTGCCGGCAGACTGCGCCGGGTCGCCGAACCCTCCGGCCGGCGTGTACCCCACGGACGTGTTCTACAATCCGGGCGGCCAGGCCACCTACCAGTGCAGCGCCAACATGCAGACGGCGCTCAACGACACCGTGCAGACGCTGACCTGTGTGGAGACCGGCTGGGAGGGCGACCTGCTGCCCTGTGACGGTCAGGAACGGGAGACTTGCTACCCTGTGATCGTCAGTAGCGGGACTACTGTTCTGTGATGTTCTGCTGCCCATTAGGGGAGACCTATGTACTGCTTAGGAGGGGATACCTGCTGCATTATAGGGGAGATCTGATGTCCTACGTGTATATCGGTCAGTAGTAGGGGAGACTTGTTGCCGCTCTGTGACGATCAGCCGATGTGGTGTCTTCCTTCTGGCACTTGTAGAAGGTTAATACGGTGTCGGTCTGTTGCAGTTTGTATCGGTGAGGTGACGGCCCCGAGTCCCGGTCAGAACCGGATCTGGTCCGGCAACAACACGGTCGACACCATCGTCACCTACGAGTGTGTGCCCGGCATGGAGACGGAGGAGGGCACTACCTATCAGACCCGCAACTGCACCACCGACGGCTGGACGCCGCCGCCGCTGCCGTGTGACCGTGAGCCACGCGCCGCGGGAGGCGGCTGCAGCCGCGTGACCGCGTAGGCCGCACGCCGCAGACAAGCACCACTGTCTAGCGTTGTAACTCGCGAGGGATAAGTGTTCGGACAACTATCAGTAACTTAATGCAGATGCTAAGATACTCTATTACCCCTACCATTGCGCCCCCGGCACATATAGACTAGTTATGTTTACCTACCGATTCTAGTAAATGCGATCGCCTCAGCGACAATTAGCTCCTGGCAGTGTCAGTGCCAGTGTCACGCCCATGTCAACGTGACACGAATATCGATCAGAGATCGAATCATCGATCATCAATATCATCGATCGAATACCGATATCGGTCGACTATCCCTCTGAAGTTGTCTGACAACCCTGATCTGACGAACACCCCTGGTCCTGCCGCAGTGTGCAATTTGGCGCCGGGACCGCGCCACTACATGAGCCGCGACTGGAGCGGCAACCGCACCGTCAACAGCACAGCCACATACACCTGCCACGGCAACCTGACCACGATGGCCAACGAGACTGAGCAGACCATCACGTGCACAGAGACCGGCTGGAGCGCCCCCGTCCAGCCCTGCGGTGAGCGCACCGCGCGCCTGGGCCCCGGACAGAAGGCGTGGTGCTGTGATTCGTGCTGGCTGGAATTTTGAGGGTGTGACTGTGGATGGATGGGGGGGGGGGTAAAAGGTGGAATCAGCGACATGCATGGAGAGGTGGTAACTATATAGTTTTGGGGAGATGAAGGGTGGTGTGGGCAACTATTTGTCGAATTCCCTCCTTGACTGGTTTGGAGGGAGGCCGGGGGGGGGGGGTATATCGCCAACACTATACATCCTAGATACAGACCTCTGCCTCGATTGTGCTGCTTATTTTTCCGACCAACTGCCATAGTGAGGTTTCGCGCTGTTCCCTTATTACCAAATGTCATTTCGTATTCAGCCCACCGATCACCATATTGCAACCATCACCAAGCCGTGGTGATGGGACCCAGCCATCTAGGAGTAGGAACCAAGCCGTTCTGCGTGTGACCGCGGCCGGCCTGTGCGCCGTCTGTCACCGCTGTCGTCTGACGCCGCCTCTCCGACAGCCATGTGCAAGGACCCGATCCCGGACGCCGGCAACTCCACGGAGCGCAACATGACCTCGTGGGTGGGCTGGCGGCTACCGGGTGCCACTGTGGAGTACCTGTGCTCCACGGGCGCCGTGCAGACAGTGACGTGCACGGGCAGCGGCTGGGAGCCCGAGGTGCTGCCGCCCTGCTGTGAGTCGGCGCCGCCGCCCCCACCGGCCGACCGGCGCCACCTATCGTATTACTGGCTCATTGAAGGCTTTCATAATAAGGCTGCCGAGGGCCAGAAATGCGCATTTATTCAGACAGCTCTATATTAAATATGGAATGATATTAATACATTATATTCCATTGCAAAAATCCAACTACTAATGGTTACATAAGTTTTATATAAAGCATATCTATATAAACACAAATCTGCTTGCAAAGTTGGGCCACTGTCTCTTCTCGTGCCCGCCGCCCAGCCCTGGTCTAAACCCCTCTCATCCCCTTTAACCTATGGTCCTGCGTGAGTGGTGTGACAGGGTACGAGCGAATGAACGTGAGGCGATGGGATGACTGACACTGGTTTGCATGCTGCTACTGCTGTATGACTTTTCTGCGCTTAGACAGGCTCTGCATTGTGACATGCTCAGCGAATAATTCTTCAGGTAGCTCAGGTACTGTACTCTACAGCCCGTGCCTTATCCGGTAAGCTGCAGTGATGGGGATTAGTGACCTCACGTATATCAACTCACGTGATCGCTGGTTCCACAATTCATAGATCACAACTCTTGAGTTAGGTTTGTGGGAACCGTGGTAGCCATTCCAGCGCGAAGTGTTTTAAGCCAGTGTTTCGTTAGTATATCAAAAGGTATGATGTGTCCTATATATTATGTGTGTAGTTTCAATCATTTCTTTTAGAGGACGAATTAAAGGCGTCAATATGACCCAGTCCGATACGAAACTGATCGATGACGTATCTAACTGCGCGTTTCGAGTCCCTCAGGTTTGTCGAGGTCATCATCTGGCCTTCTTCGTCCTGGTGGACACCGCTAAAAGCCCTGCTGCGGGCGGCCTTCCACTGGCAAGCTGGCACGTCCTCCCGGCTTCAGGAATGCGGGATGGAGGACACCCTAAACGCGAATAGGGGCATCTCCCAGCCGTCTTATCGGGAGTTGATGTTCCCTCAATGTAAGGGAATGGAATAAATGGAATGATGTTCCACCATTGAGTGAAAAACGGAGAAACCGCTGTCGACAACGCAGATGAAAATCATCTGTTTTATGGCTGTGAATTTTGTGCTGTTTTATTTTTGTGTTGGGATCAAGGCTGGGATTGATGTTAATACCCACCACCAGCAAATGTAACTAAATGTGTCAGACTCTAGTGTTTGCACATATTTATCAAACCGTAGCATGGTAGCATAGCTATATCGTTTAACGATGCGATGACGAACGATCCCCTATCTTTCGTGTAAATGAATTAAATACTGGGAAATAAGACAATAACTAGGCACCAAAAGCGTCGAACAGTAGACACTTTCACCGCACGTGAGCCTAGGGCTTCTCAAATCCTCAGCATACTCGTGTCGCGCTGTACATACATAAACCAAGTTAGTGTCGCGGGACACTATTCCTCATGTCAGATGAGTTGTGAAAGGTGGCCGTGATTTCCTGCAATATGCCGCTTTTTATCAGTCTGAATATATGTTAAGACCGGCAACGCTGAATTTCGGCAGACGATAGCGGCTGTGCTGACAATACGTAAATCGACTGGGAAGGCTGAGAAAGATGTGTGATACTGTTCAGTGCTCAGCACATTCACGTAAAACCCATGCACTTTACCTCTTTGAAGACTGATCTATTTTCAATGCATCTTACACGCACATTTGTCAATCATCTCGCATGGAAAGCAGCAGTCACACGATTTTAGCACAATTAAATACAAACGGGAACATCACAAAACTACCATAAAAACATGGCCATCACAATCGCGTATTACGCGCAATCGTCGACTGAAGCTAGACCTGTGTTTAACCATTGAGTTCGTATCGAGCTCAAGCCATGCCTCATCTGGGTACAAACTGGCGGCATGACAATGCCCCACAGTAATGCAAGAAGAACTAAAACTCTCGGAAGTCTGCACTGCGTGAAATAGTCCCTGATCAAGTCAACATTCGCAACACGCCTCCCCTGCCGGACGTCTCCTGCACAGCTAAAATAGGCACCAGCAAACATGGCGAGTATAAGGTGACTTTGCACTCGTTCATCACCCCCACCTCATGACATACGAACAAATCGGCCAGCGTCACCGTCTTACTGTCAGCATACAAACCAAACCAAACGCCCGCGCTCTACGAGCCACAGCCGAAGACCGCCGCACGGCCTACTTGTCCGCAGAGGTGGCGGCGGCCTGCGCCGCTCGATCCTCCTCGGCCTTTTGCGCGCGCAGCTGGCGGTGGCGCTCCAGGGTGCGCTTCTCCACCGTGTCGCCGGCCCTGGCGCGCTCCTTGCCCGTGTAGACCATGGCGAGGGCGGCCATCACCGTCAGGCCGATCATGACCAGGTTGGCGCGGATGCGGAACCGGTTGCGCGCCTGTACGATCGTCTGGTAGGGCAGCATCTCGGGTACGTCTTCGACAGACTTGTAGCGCTTATCCCAGACTAGTGACTTCTTGTCAATGTACTGTGCACGCACCATCTTCTGGCTGGTGTCTGCCGGCGATGAGCATTGCGCTAACTTTGTCCCTATCGTGGTATGCGTTTACCAATAAATGAAATACAACCCAATAAATAGTTACCTACTTAATATAACATAGAAACAACCAAATAAATAAAATTATGCATGAAGACATTCCACATGCAGCCAACCTCACAGTGAAAATAAACTGATGTTGAGGCGGTTCTGGCAGTAATATTAGGGGAGAGTGGGGAAAGATGCCCAGGGTTTGACTATGTCATATATTATTCGAAAATGACGATCGGAAAGCCAAAACTTGGAGTTTCAACGGAAGCCGACATCATTTTTCTCCAAAAATATCACACTTTCGTGCCTGAAATATGATAACTTTTTTTGCTAATAACCCGCGCCCCGTAGGGCTACCGGCGGACCCTACCACCCGTAGGGGGGGGGGGGGGCCGTTTCGGCCCCCCCCCCCTAAGATCTCGGAAAGTTACCGGCCGATTTTCAAAATTCAAACGGCGTTCGATAGCCCCACCCGGGAACTACCTTGTGACCAAATTTCATTGACCTAGGTCAAACCGATGACGTCACAGGTCAGGTCAAAGGTCAGATTTTCACCGTTCACAGGCGATTCAAGAAATGTGCTGTGAAAGCGAGTAAATTGGTAATTTATTGAAAACCATCGATGGTACATTGTTCGTCAAACACATACTTTGCTATCTGAGGTCACTGATACCAGGTCAGGTCACAGCGAGGTCAGGTCACCGGGGGTCACAATATGAATGTGTCGTGTGATACATGTTTTATGGTCCATTTTACATGACAAATGCGATTATGTTGGTTAGGCAGCCTTTGGGGCCAGCCTAGGTCATGTTTTGGTGAAGGTCAGGTCAAGGTCAGGTCAAATTAGGTCAAATTTCAAAATTGATATTTTTGCATAAAATGGGTATTGATTCGATGCAGCTCGTCACGGGGAGTCTAATGGTGGTCTTCGTTTTGCTCTACGAGTTCTAGAATTGCCAAAAATTGAGTTTGAAAATTTGACGTCATCATTTTTGAACAGTTTTTTCGCTATAACTTGGCCAAAAAACGAGGTATCGATCTGAAATTTGGTATGTGGATAGATGACGGTAGGCACTATCACATATATTCCGGTTTTTTCGAAACTCAAAAAACTTTTTGGATTTTTTGGCGAATATATCCAAAAAAATGTTTTTTTGATTTTTGGGGGTGAAAACTCAAAAATTTTAAAAATTCGAGATAACAGTTTTGTAGCCCTGTCAATTCTACACATTTTATGTTTTGATCATTTTTCTGTATCTTCAAAGCTGTAGTCCTGACAGGTCTTCTCGCGAAGGTCTTTTTTCGGTCGAAAATGACAGAACATGACGTCACTCTGACGTCATTTGTGGCCAACCTATCATAGCCTCTGGAAAAATTTTTGGTCACAATGTGTAAAATTGATGCCCGGAGGGGTCCTGAAAGTTTGGTGGCGATATCTCCAGCCGTTTAGGAGATATCGACCGAAAAGGACAAGGGGGGGCCGTTTCGGCCCCCCCCCCTACGGGGCGCGGGTTAAGCATTTTCCTGAAGAAGTGAAAGGGGGCATCTTACCCCACAGGGTGGAAAAGACGCCCCCTGGCGCTGGGTAAGATGCCCCCTGCACTAAAAGTGACATAAATAGGCACGTGAATCGCCTGAACGAATCAGTAGTCCCTTCGAGCCTGCAGTAGACACCAAACGTCATCGTAAGGGCCCTCAAAAGTAGTCGTAAGGGGCTTCAGAGGTCATCGTTAGGGCCATCATAGTCCAGCGTGGCCAAACAAGCCTCCGTGGTGGCGTTCGGAGACCACTGTGGGGCCCTTATGGGTCTTCATGATGCTTGATGGCCCTCGAGCCCATCGTGGGGACCTCAGATGCCAGGGCGGCCCGTGGAGCCAACGTGGGAGCCCTCAAAGGATGTCGTGAGGGGCCCTACATAGAACCAATAATGGGGCCCACAGAGGCCGTCGTGAGGGCTCTCAGAGTCAGATGCCGCCCAAAAAGTCGCTGTGTGGGCCGAGAGACCGGCATGGGGAGCACCCGACCGTACCAGACTCTCAATAGTCCCAGATCGGCTTTTGTCTCTCATCACAAGTATGTAATAAATGATTTGACGGGCTGCTTGAAGGACAGCCTACGGATTTAGGGGGCGTCTTTCCCCATCAGGACAGGGGGCATCTTACCCCAAGGTACCGAAGTAACATTAAATCAGCACAATTTGTTAGCCATAAAACTACACCCTGAAACAAACTGTTTGGGACACAGTACACGCATGTTAACCCTCGCCGGACCTATTGGTTTTCTACATACGCGCCGGCCGAGGGGGGGGGGGGCGGGTACGACCCCCCCCTCGCCGTTTCGCCCCTGGTGGAGCTAGCGCGTCGCGGAAAAAACAAGCGTGTGCGCCGTTACGAGACGCAGAGATTGGTACCCGATTTTAAGGTCCTAGGTCAACCGGTGACCTCTGAGGTCAGGTCAAGTGCCCCAAGGTACGGTTCAGTTTTTGGTGAATAACTTCGCAAAAAACGGCCGCAGAGCGCCGATGTTGGCAGCATCGTGTTCGTCTCGCTCAGGCGCGTCGAATGATATACTTTTTGTCCGGGTCAGGTCAACTTGGGGTGTTGACCTCAGGTCAAGGTCAGGTCAGCACCCCCAGGTCACGAAGCTGGTCGAAAGAGGTCATGTCGCATATCATTCGATTCGGCAGGTCTTCCTGAGTCCATTGGTGGCTTTCCCGACTCGCTAGCTCAATTTGATCAAGAGTTATTGACGAAAAACTAATATGACCTTGATGACGTCATAAATGACGTCACGCAAGGTCAACATTGCAAAAGTGACGCATCTAACCTTGCAAGGAGTGCATCAAATCACGATTCTGTATGCTTGAGCTAGTTGGAGATCGTTCCCGGCGCCAGAATAGCAGTTTGAATTTTTCCCCCTTGACTTATAATGGTGAGGTCACGAAAATGACCTGACCTTATATGACCTTTAGGAAAAATCCGAGATATACAAGTTGTGGGACTCATAATGGATACTAGATCCTGCAAGTTTCATTTCCCTGTGACATCTCCTCTGGCAGTGAGGGCGTTGCGAAGTTGCAACATCTGAAGACCGTGCAGAGGTTCACTTATGACGTCATAGGTCAGTGACCTGACCTGACCCAAAAATGCGGTTGGTGTCAAAAGATCCGGCTTGGATCAAAGGTCAGGTATGCCAAGTTTCAGCTCTCTATCGCCAGCGTGTTCGGAGCTATCGCGAAAAAACCCTATGGGGGGGGGCGGCACCCGCCCCCCCCCCCTCGGCCGGCGAGGGTTAATGTATCACGACTATAGCAAGGGACGCAAAAATTATCTACCTTTTTTGATATTTACAATGTTTTGACGCCAAAATATTTTTTGAAAGCAGCAAATAAAAAACATGCAATCACCAGCCAGCCGTTGCCCAACTGAACTTCGCAAATTTTTGTGCAGTTAACAAGGCAGGCTTCTTCTTTACGCTAAGAACATTAATTTCCAGGTTCGATTCTTTGTTTCCCCGCTAGAGGGGGTGGGGCGTCTTTCCCACCCTGGGCATCTTACCCAACTCTCCCCTATTGAACCATTTGTCTCACAACTAATTAGTATGGCCCTCATAAGGACTTGTCATAACTATGGCATAGATGCCATGGAGGTCCATGGCCGGGCCATCCTACAATGTAGCACTAGCATCCTGATACCATGCAGGATAACACAGAAGTGATGTTACCTATGTAAAAAATAGAACAAATAAAAAATGAAACACAAAGTGTAACAAATCAATTGCCCACCTAACTACTATAATATAGGATTACGGGACAAATCTTAGCTTGGGCAAATATTTTATTGGCTGTTTTTCAACCTAGAATAAATTGAATAAACATAAAATGACCTAGCCTGTCCCCAACGTTACCCATTGTACCCTTAGTTTAAACCAATGCATAGGTTTAAAGGAAGCATAAGGAGCAGAGATTTGTCACAACATCATTTGTCATGTGATAAAGTAGGGATGAATCAGACTGCAAACCGTGGCAGGTTCGACGAGATCTCGGGAGTGCACGGGGCCTCCTCTAGCCTTATTCAGGCGTGCAAGGCACAGGCCATACGTGCAGGCGTGCAATGACGAATCAGGGCGCACATGCCTGGAGAGCTCTCACTCTAAGCTCTAAGCTTGCTAATGAAACAAACGCGAAATATGGGGACGGACGTCGCAACTACCGTGCATTTTTTTAGTGCCGAGCTCTGTTCATTGGGGTCAAATGTGCGAGTATGACAGGTCACTAGTCACCAATTCAAACGTTTTCACTGCGGCTGGCGTATACGAGAGACGGGCGGAGGGACCTATGTCGAACGGTGGACCTCGGTTCGGTCGGACCCCTCCCAACCGCTCGACACTTGATCGAGCTAAAGCCTCGCGGAAAAAAAACGAGCTATCGCTCGTGACAAGAGGAAGCAAATGCTAACCGATTTTGAGATCTTAGATCATTGGCTGACCTTCCAGGTCAGTTCAATGACCTATTTGTCAGGAAAATCAGGACCTGCTAGATTTTCTTGAAGTGCGGCAAATCAGCCATCTCTGGAGTATTTTGGAGGTCCTGAATCGGAATTTCACACTAGTTTTGATTGACAATGCATTTGTGAATTTGGGGTAGGTAGGGTGTGGGTCAGTTCAGGTCAACCAGCATTTGTCCCACAAATTGTTTTTGGCATGTATTTACCATCAATGATGCCTCCTTCACATGTTACAAGCTACATAGTTTAGAAGTAGTTCCCAAATCCTAATTAGTGATACATTCATTGTCGCCTGTCGGCTCCAAAAACTAGTCAAATAAGCATAAAAAATAAGAAAACCGGGGTCACCAAGTACAAACTGACTGGCTCAGTCAAGAGCATTGCAACCCAGCCCCCGATATAAGTGTGAAGGTTAGGTAATGTATGAAAGACATCACTGACAAAGTTAAAAGTGTCGCTCGCTGGTACACTTTAAATGCCAGCCACCAGTTAAGTTTTGCTACGATGCTCAATATCGTGTGTAGTGTACGGGGTGTAACTTGAACTTGAAACAGAAACGCTGTGTGTCGGGCGTGCAAAGTACAGACACAGGCGTGCACTCCTACTTGCCAGACATGCACTCCCATCTTACCCATCTAACTGGGTACACCTCGGGCATGCACGAGCCACGCTTTGCAGTCTGGGCCGGATGATGCTGTCTTGGGAAACCATACCTTGTGCAGATGGCTCAGGCTTTTCTCTTGAATTATCACCTTCTGCTGACTCTGTGACATCCTTTATCTTTGATTGACTTGATGCAAAAGTAGTTATGCTCTTTGGTTGAAGATGGGGTCTTATCAGTCTCCCACAATTGAGACCATTCCTCAAACTTGCCATAGTTTTAAGCTGCAGCGGCAGGAAACTGGTAAATAGTGCTTGAGCAGGCATTACGAGAAATCGATATATCAGTTGCTCATAGAGCAGAATAGCGACCAGCAGCCTTTACAAACAAATTAAAAATTTTGATGAGCATGAAACTATAAAAAGAAATAGCGGTCTCGAGCTCGAGCCTATCTTACCTAATATTTTGCCGCATATGTCAACAATGGATAGGTGTTCAAAATGACGAGGCTAGCGAAGCGCGAACGTCCCCGAAATCAAACGAAGTAGTTGATTTGTTCCTTTATGTCCGCAAGCAGCTAGCAACGCTGTAGAGGATAGCTATTGAACACCACCTCGTGGTTTGTTATTGACTCGGACCCTCGTAATGGTTGGCTAATGATATAACGATAGGACTTTCAGACTTTGACATACTCAGATATATCATATGATTTTATTGTCTTTGTCATAATCATCAATGATAATAGTGCATTGTCGCTATAACTGTCCATATAAATGGGTGCCACTTTTGTTAGTTTCAATGGTTCAGGTTGTTCCCTCCATCCTAGGTTTCAAACTTTTGAGTCGTCAGTACTGTCAAAATGTTAAAGCAGTGAGAGGAAAAGTTATGGATTTTATTTTTTATGTGGCTAACAAGTAAAACTGTCAGCCAATGACACTGTTTAGACAAAGCTTAACAACATGGAGGCAAGGTTTGACGTTATTGGCGGCAGAACAGGGAGAGCACCGGGGCACCGTGCCCCCTTTGATTCTGGCCTGGCATTTTAACATTAGCCCTATGGGCGCTGCATGGAAAGAATGGGACCAAAAGTTGGCAGTGCCCCCCTTAATTGAAGGTGTTCTGCCGCTACTGTTTGACAGTCACAGTGACAACCAGTCAAAAGTCTCGCAACATCCTGATCCAAGACACTGGTTGAGATTGATGCACCTATAGTTGTCTCTTGTGAAGGTGCAATGTGACCTCTGGTTTCAGAGCAAATGTATTTTGTCATAAGAGTTTGGCCTGATTAGCTGCAGGTCCCTTTGTTCAGTAACAAGGAAGAGTTTCATAAATGCCTTCTTTGAGGTCATATATTGCATCAGACTTGGTTAACCCGCGCACCGACGGGGGGGCGGATATCCGCCCCCCTTGAGGTTTTTCGCGAATAGCGGAAAAACCGCGGCGCGTAGCGCCGCGAAATTTGGTATGACTATAACCTCATCAATTTTACACATGGTGTGCAAGTTTGAACCTCCTACCTTTTAAGGTCAGGTCACCAGGTCACTTTGAATGACCCAACCTCAAGTCACTTTTTTGCAACTTTGTCACCGTGCCAGAGCTACAGTAGATGTCGGAGGCCTTTGAAAGTCGCAGGATATTATTAGGTCATTATTAGCTACAATTTGTATATCTCGGAATTTTGATATCGGTGACCTAAGGTCAGGTCAATTTCGCGACCTCCCCATTATAAGTCAATGGGGGAAAAATCAACTCCCTGTTTTTACCACTAAAACGGGTCGGAATGGCCCCATATACCATACATGACTTCATATACGATCAACCTTCACTACCTTGAGGTCTGTTTTGCTGTTGGGCAGCTGTGAGGTCATGTGACATCATCAAAGGTCACCAAAGGTTTTTGGCCAATAACTCCGTACAGGAACAAGATACAGACGCGTGGATGGTCTCATTGTGTTCAGCTCGTCAAGACGCATCGAATGATATACATGATGACCTCGAGGTCACGTGACCTGAGGTCAACCTTTGACCTTGACCTTTCGAGGTCAACATATATATCATTCGATGCGGATTGACGAGAGGATCACGATGATGCCCTTAGTTTGTTCCTATCTTGACTAATTCGAAAGTTATTCGAGAAAAACTCTCCATATCTAGCGCCGCCATTTTGACTTTTTCGACCCCTGTGACGTCATCTTTGACCTGACCTGAAAATGACCTTTGTAAAAATTGTAGATCTTGGCCGTGCGTATCCGATGCCGTTTACCGCTTGTCGCTATCTTGCTTCGTTCTCGAGATCTCAGGGGGGGGCGGTCATCCGCCCCCCCCCGTCGGTGCGAAGTTGGCGCAGACCCCCGTCGGTGCGCGGGTTAATATTCCCTTTGCTGAGCACAATTTATTTGTATGTATTATATTGCATCTACCTGAGTTTTGTATTTGTCCATATTCGTTGGTTTGGCCCCAATTTCACCCTTCATCTGCTGAACTTCTTTCATTGATCTCAATCTTTTTTCAGATGGAGCAAACCCTTGAGATTTTCTAGTTGAAGACAGAACTGGCAGCAAGAATGATGTGCAGAAGTGTGATGACTCACAGAGTCACCTATCAGGCTTTAAGAGCTATTAAAAACAATGGGATGTGGATGCAACCATCTCTATATGCATCCCCATTACCACATCACATGAGTCAGACTCCTGTTGGGACACATGGGCACACTTTGAGCTCTTTTGCTCAAAAGTCTCTCTTCTGCTGCCAAATGACACCTCTCTCCTCCATAATGTTGGAGCAGAGAAAAATGATGTCAACTGACGCTGCCAGGTCTGGAAACCTGATGGACTTTCCACACATTCTCTTTCCAAGCTTTATGAAAATGGCTAAAAATGTATTTTTCACCTGGTTTATCATCAGGCCATATTTAGACCCAAACTTTTCTTTCAAGTCCTTCATGGATGGAGCCAAACAGGTAAGTCACCAAATAATGGAAAGTGCTTTTGCATGCAACACACATCTCTTTTACACGATAAAGGTATATTTGTTACGAAGCTGTGCTTATGATATTATTTCATATCTGATTGTCAGTGCATAGGGTCTCAAGGGTTAAAGGGACCCTCCCACCTTCAAAAAGTTTATGAATTGGCATGAAAGTGATGTCGCTCGGTTCAGAAAGAGCGAAAACGAATATCTACCAAATTTCACCGAAAAATATTCACCGGTTTTCAAGATATTAGACATTTACTTTTGTTTACTTTTTGGGATCTCCGCTGTTCCTAGCGACTTTATTTGGAAGCAATAGTTTGGCAGCTGAAAGTGCGGCACTTGTTGCGCGCAAAGCAGCATATACCACCGCGTGCTACAAAACGTTTTAGTCAAACATTTAAAAATCGTTAAAGATCTGCGCTGACGTCACACATTCAGAGAGGTATTCCTATGCATTAGCCCCTCTGAATCAAAATGCTGCAATTTTGAAATTCAATATTTCCGATTTAAAGGGACCCTCCCACCTTCAATAAAGTTTATGAATTGGCATGAAAGTGATGTCGCTCGGTTCAGAAAGAGCGAAAACGAATATCTACCAAATTTCACCGAAAAATATTCACCGGTTTTCAAGATATTAGACTTTTACTTTTGTTTACTTTTTTGGGATCTCCGCTGTTTCTAGCGACTTTATTTTAGAAGTGCGGCGTTTGCGGCAGATGTTGCGCGCAAATAGCATATACCACCGCGTGCTACAAAACGTTTTAGTCAAACATTTAAAAATCGTTAGATATTTACGCTGACGTCACACATTCAGAGGGGTAGGTATTCCTAAGCATTAGCCCCTCTGAATCAAAATGCTGCAATTTTGAAATTCAATATTTCCGATTTAAGACATTTCTCGATGTTGTGAGTGCCGAAACCGGTAATTGTGAGCCAGGGACCCCATTTTGGCTATCTCAACTCAAATCTAATGTTAAGGTGGGAGGGTCCCTTTAAGGCATTTCTCGATGTTGTGAGTGCCGAAACCGGTAATTGTGAGCCAGGGACCCTATTTTGGCTATCTCAACTCAAATCTAATGTTAAGGCGAGAGGGTCCCTTTCAGGGGTCACTACAACGCTTGTTTTTTCAGCAGTTCCCGCTGCGTTTCAGGCGATGCTGGTGGTGTCCGACCGCGTGTCACGGGGCGACTTTGCCGGCCTGCGGGGGCTGGTAACACCCGAGGCACTGGCCGAGATTGAGCGCAACTACAGCCGCCTCTCGGTGAAGGAGCGATGCGACCTACGGCTGCAGAGTGAACACATCGGGCCTATCTTTCCATACGAGATCGGCATGATCATCGAGGAAGAGGAAGGTATGTAACCAGGATTTCACTGTTGATGGTCGGAAGTGCTTAATTATCATAGGTTGTGTTCGTATGTGGAATCATAATCGTTATGTTTCAGTTAGTAGAAGCGTTTAATTCCTTTATTTACCGTAAAAGCAAGGTAACTATTTAGGTTTTGCCTGGTTACTGCTATCTTTATGTCTTTAATGTCTTTAATTGTTTAACAGAAATGGGAATCTCCAGGTAGGTAGTTTAAATGAATGTTCAGGGAATACAGTTGGTTATTTACCTTAGTAATCCCATAATGGAAATGATCTAATTGCCTATTCTGGTCGTGCCACAGAGTTGCAGAAGCGCTGGGTCGAGATCACGGTCTGCGCGCACGTGCATCCCAACTTCGCGTACCAGCACCATCCAAGCGAGCAGGGCTTCACGCCACCGTACCAGATGCCCGACTTCACAGTCTGCAATTACCGCTTCATCCGAAACTACACCAAGGGTGTCGAGGACACATGGACAGTGAATGTGGTCAACCACTTCAGGCCGAACGCCGACCAGGACGACTGACGCACCTGGAGGAGGTGCGAGACGCCGGGCGCGGAAGCTCAGTTGCTGGCCTGCGTTTATTTCCGCGTATGAGAAAGTATCGCCGATAACAGGATTATGTGCGAGAAGGACCGCGCTTACCTGGAGTCGCGCAGTTGTGCCAGGAGAAATACTGCTTTCTCATGAGAGCTTTTATGATGCATCGTTGAATGACTTTCGAAGTGCACCTTTTCGTTCTCGAGAGATCAATTTATGTGAATATCTGTTTTTAATAGGTACCTCTACAGCGTGCTCTGATTTGCCGGTTTGTACTTCTCAGTGGCGATTTTTGGCCCACATTGAGCCCAGACGCGTCTATTGGTGCAGCGCCTGCAAGGTCATCAAAAGTCCGGATCTCTCAATTGCTTTCTGAGGTGAAGCAAGCATTCGCGCGGTATGAGCGTTTCCGCGGTTTGAAGGGCATGTTATGTATGCAATATGCATGTTCCACGTGCGAGGTGAACATCAGTTACCTTGATTGAATGTAATAACATGTAGACTGTGCCACGAGTACAATCCCCATGTGATAATAAATGGCCTGGAAGCACCGGAGAATGATACTTACCGACCTCTCACCGCAATTCTTTCGCTCGTACAATGCACCAGTTGTGAATATTGGAATGTCAAAACGGTCTACTGCGCGACCCACGATAGGTGGTTCACTGGCGAATCAAAGGGGGGGGTGGCATTTGGTGGGGCAAATGCCGCCCTCGCAAGTACCGAAATCGATGAAAATTATAGTTTTTGTAGCACACAAAGAAAACTTACAACTCTTATAAGCAGAACTTTGTATTCAACTGCACACTTCCAGTGTATGAGGAATCGAAATCCGAGGGTTTTTCGAATTTGGAGAAACTATTGCGGGAATATGCCCCCCCCCTTCCGCAACGTCCGAGACTATTTCTGGACCCGCCTATGCCTACGGCTGCTGGCTGCTGCAGTCGCTATTCGCTCACCGTCGCTCAGGAGCATCCTAATTCATCTCTGATGCTTTTATCGACTAAATATCGCACAATTTAGCCCGAAATTGAACAATGAATGACACCGGAGCGCTTGGATCTCCAGTGTAACCGGACCGTCCGGACCGCGGTTTCCATAGAAACCGAGAGCAGTATTGCCGTTCGCGCTTCAAAGAACAGGCACGACGAAGAAGAAAAAGAAACGAATCGCCTTTCGTGGCGCGGCACAGACGTTCCCGACGTTTCTGACTCTGCATCTTGCTCTGCATCGCCGTCGTTGGTGTCCGCAACAAGATAGTGGACGGACGTAGGCCACTTTCGAGGTAAATAATTGTCAAATACCTGCTTAGCCGCATCATTATCAATCGTGAAGTGTTTTTCAATTTTGCAGCAAGGAATTGTGCTTTGAATTTTGAACGGTTTATAGGGCCTTGTTTTGAACCATACTGACCGGTAATTTGCACCTTTCCGTGATAAACGACTTAGAGGAATACCAGTTCAAGTTTGTATTAGTCCTACATGGGCAGCTCTGATAAACCATTGACATTCATCTTTTTATCAAAATCCCATTTCCCTAGTGCACAGCTTATCTTTATTTTACTTTTTTGCAATGGGTTTTGGGATGCATCTCAATCTTGATCTAGTAAGAATCAGTCGGGGAAACTATGGTAAAATCTGCTATTTTTAGCAGTCTGCTATTTTTAACAAATCTGCCAAAAATGGGTACGCATGTGACGTCATCGTACCCAAATATAGCAGATTTGGGTACGGCCCCATACAAAAGCAGGTCTACACCCTAATTGAAGCAAATGCGCATCAAATGCCTGGCAGATTCATGATGAGAATAGTGCTGAGAGTGATCTCTGCTATTTTTGTTCAGATACGACTATTTTCAAATTCATTATTTAAAAATAGTCAGATCTGAATAAAAATATCAAGAGGACATTCTCAGCACTATTCTCATCATGAATCTGCCAGGCATTTGATGCGCATTTGCTTCAGTTAGGGTGCAGATCTACTTTTGTATGGGGCCGTACTCAAATCTGCTATATTTGGGTACGATGACGTCACATGCGTACCCATTCTTGGCAGATTTCTGTTAAAAATAGAAGACTGCTAAAAATAGCAGATTTTACCATAGTTTCCCCGACTGGAATGAAGGATGTGAGATTGAAGCCGAAGGTATTGGTTCTGATGCTAAATGTTTTTTGTATTGTGTAACCCTTGCATGTGTGCAGCGTTTGCCAGCTTCTAATGTGTAGGGGGGTCGGTTGGACCCCCCCTTGCCGTTTGGTCCCTGATCGAGCTAGAGCTTCGCGGAAAAAACGAGCGTGTTGCCCGTGACAAGAGGAAGACGATGATACCCAATTTTAAGGTCCTAGGTCATTGGTTGACCTTCCAGGTTAGGTCAATGACCCAAAATCGGGAAAATCGGGACCTATTAGAAAGTCGAGAAGTGTGGCTGTTAAGGGGTTTTTTCGGGGTGCTGATCACGAATATCATGTTAGTTTTGATCACAGATAATGTCTTTAAGCATTTAGACCAGGTCGGGTCAGGTCAGGTCAACCAGTAGGTGTCGTGAAGGGCATTCATAGTACGTGTCAACCGCCTCTGACAGCTTTGTAACATGTTACGAAGGCACCAAAACTACTTCGTAAATGTTCAAATGGTTGCTAAATTCGAATTCAGCTCCAAAAACTAGCCTAGAAACATGTAAAACTCGAAAAAGTGAACCGAGGTCACCCGAGGTCACCAAAGGTCAATGACCTGACCTGACCTTCAGGTGACCTTGACACCCACCCTAATGCATGGGAGCAACATCAAATCACATGTTTGAACGTTTGAAACCACGAAAAGCTTGCAAACGCGCGGCTAATGCGAGCCGACATACGCGGAATCGCGATTCCGGCCAAACATGGTCTCGGAAAAGAGGTCACAGGTCAAAGGTCATTTGGGTCAGGGTCATGAAATTTTCAGGGTAGGTGTAAAATTGATCAATGCGAGGGTACTGAAAGTTTCGTCGCGATCGGCCGCTTTTTACGCGAGTTATTCGCGAAAAACCATGGGGGGGGGTCCATCCGACCCCCCCCCCCCCCCTACACATGCGAGGGTTAATATTTGGCCAGGGGCGGAGAATTGTCATAATCCCAGGGGGTGCTTTTCTAGCATCTGGCGAATGGAAGCTTCAAATTGTTGCGTAGAAAAGCATGTGTAGGTACGTTTTCCAAGCAGCATCACTCTCCTCGCGGCTTACGCAAAGCAGTTTGTGTCTCAGACGTAAGTTAAGCACCCCTGGAGGACTATTGCACGGTGACTTTTGAATTTCAGGGGGTGCTGGAGCACCCCCAAAACCCCTCATTATTCCACCCCTGTATTTGGCTCTTCTTTTGGAATGCAACAACTACACATTCTACCATCTTGCAGAGCTTGCCAGACAATGTCAGTTGCTGGGGTGAATTTGAGGTGGGCAGGCTATCAATTAATGTGGGATAGTGCATGTACCTTGACATATGCATTATTTTGATAAAATAATTATTAGTACAACATATTAATATATAAAAAAAATTAGCACAGCCACAGCTTCTTTATAATCAAAGCCAAAAAAGTGACTAATCAAAATAATGGAACCTTTGAACCAAGGTCCGAGGTCAACACTTTAAAGGGACCCTTCCACCTTCAAAAAGTTAATGAATTGGCATGAAAGTGATGTCGCTCGGTTCAGAAAGAGCAAAAACGAATATCTACCAAATGTCACCGACAAATATTAACCGGTTTTTAACCCTATTAGTGGCAGGCTCCTGGCTACCCCATATTAGTGGCAGGGGGGGGGGCTGTTTACGACCCCCCCCTTGATATCTCGAGATCTAACCGGCCGATTTTCAAAATTCAAACGGCATTCGATTTGGCTCAACGAGATCTACATTTCAAAAAAAAAAATTAAATTAAAAAATGTCAATAGGGGGGTAGAGGGGGGTAAAAACGGGCAAATTGCATATACATTTTAGACTGTTTATCACGGCCAGGTTTCTGAACCAATCTTAACGCAACTTTTGCCGATCGATAGAGAATGAACCAGGAATTCACATGGATCCTAAAAATATGCATTTTCAAAAATCATAAGCGGATACAGATCATTGAGATTGGGGGTACACAAAAAGTATAGTAAATATGGTTTTTGTTGGTACTGTTTCTAAAAAGGGTGGCAATGGTCTTGTTATGTTACAATTTTCTTATGAGAGAACGACTAAAATTGTATTGGTCATGCATAGGCGGTGTCAAGGCACCTATGTTGGGAGGTAAAAAATAACCCCCCTTTTTGGACGCCTGGATCCGCCTATTATAGCAAATACGTGTCAAAAGAGGATGCACAATAACTTTGTACATGTTATCAATGATACATTTCATTCACTGTTCGTAAAACTGGTGCAGCATCGTGATCTTCGCCCAAATGACTCGCTTCACGAATAGGACCCCCAAATTCCCAGTGCTCTGGAGCCGCCCCTGGTAAAGTTATGAACTTGAAATTTTCAGGGAATGTGCCCAATTTAGTTTTAGGAAAAGTCAGAAAATTTCAGCATCGTAGCTTCAGCGGTTTCGGAGATATTCCCGAAAAACCTGAGGGGTGGATAAAAACAACCCCCCCCCCCTGCCACTAATAGGGTTAAGATATTAGACTTATACCTTTGTTTACTTTTTGGGATCTCCGCTGTTCCTAGCGAATTCATTTTGGAAGTGCGGCGTTTGCGGCAGATGTTGCGCACAAATAGCATATATCCACCACTGCTTAACCCGCGCCCCGTAGGGCTACCGGCGGACCCTACCACCCGTAGGGGGGGGGGGGCCGTTTCGCCCCCCCCCCTAAGATCTCGGAAAGTTACCGGCCGATTTTCAAAATTTAAACGGCGTTCGATAGCCCCACCTGGGAACTACCTTGTGACCAAATTTCATTGACCTAGGTCAAACCGATGACGTCACAGGTCAGGTCAAAGGTCAGATTTTCACCGTTAACAGGCAATTCAAGAAATGTGCTGTGAAAGCGAGTAAATTGGTAATTTATTGAAAACCATCGATGGTACATTGTTCGTCAAACACATACTTTGCTATCTGAGGTCACTGATACCAGGTCAGGTCACAGCGAGGTCAGGTCACCGGGGTCACAATATGAATGTGTCGTGTGATACATGTTTTATGGTCCATTTTACATGACAAATGCGATAATGTGGGTTAGGCAGCCTTTGGGGCCAGCCTAGGTCACGTTTTGGTGAAGGTCAGGTCAAGGTCAGGTCAAATTAGGTCAAATTTCAAAGTTGATATTTTTGCATGAAATGGGTATCGATTCGATGCAGCTCGTCACGGGGAGTCTAATGGTGGTCTTCGTTTTGCTCTACGAGTTCTAGAATTGCCAAAAATTGAGTTTGAAAATTTGACGTCATCATTTTTGAACAGTTTTTTCGCTATAACTTGGCCAAAAAACGAGGTATCGATCTGAAATTTGGTATGTAGATAGAAGACGGTAGGCACTATCACATATATTCCGGTTTTTTTCGAAACTCAAAAAACTTTTTGGATTTTTTGGCGAATATATCCAAAAAAAATGCTTTTTTTATTTTTGGGGGTCAAAACTCAAAAATTTCAAAAATTCGAGATAGCAGTTTTGTAGCCCTGTCAATTCTACACCTTTTATGTCTTGATCATTTTTCTGTATCTTCAAAGCTGTAGTCCTGACAGGTCTACTCGCGAAGGTCTTTTTTCGGTCGAAAATGACAGAACATGACGTCACTCTGACGTCATTTGTGGCCAACCTATCATAGCCTCTGGAAAAATTTTTGGTCACAATGTATAAAATTGATGCCCGGAGGGGTCCTGAAAGTTTGGTGGCGATATCTCCAGCCGTTTAGGAGATATCGACCGAAAAGGACAGGGGGGGGGCCGTTTCGGCCCCCCCTACGGGGCGCGGGTTAACAAAGATGAAAGTATAAGGTTTTAAAATCGTTAGATCACCACTGACGTCACAAATTCTAAGGGGGCATCCCAATGCCATGGATGAAGGAGAACCTGGATTGGAAACTAACAGCTGATTGCGTTCCCTTCGGTAAGTGCCCGAGGGCACGCGCGGCGTCAGCGGGAGCCGTGTCTGCCGCGCATTCACTGGCGCCGCGTAAGCGTTCACTGGCGCCGCGTAAGAGAAAAACACTAGAAATGTCCCTCTTTTTCAAGGTCGCCTGCATTCGGCCCTCGTGTACGACTTTTGTACAGAACGGAAGATAATAGTTTTGGTCTCATTCGATAACCTGATCAATTTTGTCTGTCGTAAATAGCTTCTAAACCTAAAAATAAATCCGCATTGCGATCTAATACCCGTTTCAAAACATGCCGTCCCGCGTCCCCCATAGGCCGTAATGCTGAACGGCGGGAGTTTCCAGTCCCGATACTTACCGAACGCTAGGTGGCAGGTCAATCGCCCGGAACGCGGCTCGTAATGTTAAAGGAATAGGAGTTTCCTATCCAGGTTCTTTCATCCATGCCAATGCATTAGCCCCTTAGAATCCGAAAACTGCAAGTTTGAAATTTCATGTCTCCGAATTATAAAGCATTTTTCGATTTGTGAGTGCCCAAACCGGTATTTGTAGGCAATGGCCACCAATTTGGCTATCTCAACTCAAAACTAATGTTAAGGTGGGGTGGTCACTTTAAGTTGACCTCACCCAAACAAAAAGTATGTATACCATTCGATGCGCCTGAGCAAGGCGAACACGATACCGTTAAAATCGCGGCTGACATTTTTTTTGCTAACTTATTTGCCAAAAATCGAACCCGTACCTTGGGCCACTTGACCTGACCTCAGAGGTCATCGTTTGACCCGAGGCCTTAAAATTGTATATCAGTCCCACGCACAAGGGGGAAAAGCTCAAAAAATTGAGCGCTCAAAAAATTGAGCGGGCCCCATTATGAAGGAATAGGCGAAACGATGGTATTTTACAATGCCTTTAGCGTCACACTACGGCAAATATCGTATCCAAATAAGGTATCAATGGCAAGAGAGAGCAACAAGGTTTCTTCTCGAACACTCGCCGTGATAATTTATATCGGTGTTTTTGGAAAGAAAATGCCCTAAAGACGCTCAACTTTTTGAGCGCCACTTGTCGTTCGGGACCGCGATACTCAATAAATTGAGCGCCACGACAGACGACAGTCAGCTGGCGCTCAAAAAATTGAGTGCCGGCCATCATCTACACTCAATTTTTTGAGCGTTCTCCGTGACAGGTGAAGCCGGTACTGGATGCCATTTTTGATGTTATGTTCGTTGAAATACGTTAAACTGAGTTGAAACAGAAATGCAGGAAGTTGAATGCTACGTGGTACCTAAACTTTTCACAAACCCATGGCATCATGTCACATTTTCCGCTAGTAGTTTTATCGGTCTTTCGGATTCGGCACACCTCAAATAATTATACAAGGCTTGAATAATCCGTATTAATACTGTAATTGATATTCTCTGACTGTACTGGGAGAAGGGAATACGTGAATACAGAGGTATCCACCCACCCTTGAAAATTGGAGAATTATAGCAGGAAAAACTGTATTGCCACGGTTACAACTTACAAGGCCATCGGCCGCAAACAAACAAAAATACTATACAATGTGGGTTAGATTCACAAACATCATCAAGTGTGGAACACAGAGACGAGCAAAACAACATCACATTATCGCATGCCAGCCCGACCACATTGGAACCGGGTCCGGGTGACCTGCGACCGGAACCTGCGTCTTGCCAGCATACATCACAAAAGCAGGAGGCAGTGTCGTACTGCTTTGATCCAAAATATGCCATATAACAAATGATATAAACGACCTAAGCTCGGACTAAGCTTATCATTATCAACTTAACATGTAAAAGACGAATGGAAACATCGAGTCTCAGACCAGCAGTAGCAACGATCACAGTAGCAACATCACAAAGAACACGCGGCATTATCAGACAGCCGTTTTGTTATCGGGCTACAGGCGGCGACGGCGTGGTTGCAGACCAGCTGCGAGGTAGCGGCGTGCGGGCAAAAGGCGCGGGCACACCTCCATGTGGCCGTGCGGACAGTCCGCGGTCGGCGTCGCATAGTGGGCGGCATCGGGCTGTCCCGGGCCGTCGAAGCCGCACAGGTTGTCGGCGCATGTGGGCGCGCGCGGTCACCACGGCCAGCTGCTCACCGCCAGCACAGACTGCGCAGCGTCGCCGCTCCGCCGGCCAGAACACGCAGACAACCCTTCTTGCAGTCGCACAACACGTCGCCAAACTCATTCACCTGCTCCACCATGTTGTTGATGTCACCGAGTCGTTCGAGTTGTGGCTCGTGCCGTCGAGCATGACCTGCCCGATCGGACACGGGTCAGCGGCTTCTGCTCCAGCGAAGTCTTCATCTTAGTGACGTCTTGCTGATCTCCACAAAGGCTGAGCAGATGACCTTACCCACAGAGACGGCCGACGTCCTCGCCAGCGACCGCTTGGTTGTGCAGACCTGCCAGAAAAAGAAAAGCTGTTTGGTGATCTCAAACGATTTTTTCTTTATGCAGTGGAACAAAACGGAAAATATGTCATACAACAGGAACTAAAAAAAAGATGCAGCCTAGATCGTCTAAGAAATGGGTGCAACATTGATAAAATTCTTCATTGAATGAATTCTGCAAATGCTTTTGATAAAATGTGTGGTGTTTATAAGGAGATCACTTAACTATAAAATTTCTCAGGATTCCCTATCTGGACCTGTCAAAAAATCCTGACTGCACACCAACAATGAGCATTAAATCCAAAACCTCTACCAGGTACCTAGGGATAATTAAATTCTGATTCAGGAAAATATTTCACATCATACAAATAAAAACCTTTACTATATTGAAACTGAAAATGTGATGCTGATCCAGTGACCTAAGGGTCTCAAAGTATAATAATGAATTAATCGATTATAATTTTGGTGGTGACTGCCGACTGGCATCTGGCGGCCTAGACCTTGAGGCTTGAAAGTGGCCTTCCTTTTCCGTTGACTCCGATCCTCCAGATGGAAATGATATAAAGGATCATTTTTATCTTATTTCATATGAGCGAGCCAGTCAGCAAAGTGGCTATCCTGTTTCAGCATTCACCCACACAATAGTTGACTGTCAGTCTGTCATGCTGTCAGTGTTGTGAAGTAATGAAGGAGTTGAGTTTTGTTGATTATAAATTGTGATGTTATGTAAAGGACTGGAAAATGAATGTGAAAACTATGGAAACATATTGGCAGAGTATTGTCACTTACTATCAGGACATATGGATAGAGAATACATTAATAAGAAATGCCAAATATCAAGGTAGGTACTCAATCACTGATAGCAGTGGACTATCATATGTTTTAATGTCAATTATATGAAAGTTAAGACTGAAACTACCTTTTACCTCATCATACCTAATGAAAAATTGTGTGAAGAAAACATTCACAGCCTCTTTGAAGCACTTAGACCACTAAAAAACAAAAATTTTCACGTAAATATGTTGTGTCTCCTTCCTTCAAAACATCATATCGGATGGCGCCACTTTCGTCGACAGTTACTTATCTGCACGCAAATCGAGGAAAACGTGAATTGATTGACGTTTACGTGTTTCCAAATTTAAAATCACAGCATATTCAAACTTTCCAGTGTACCTTTTAACATCTAAGTACAACTAAAACGATAAAAACTTACCCTCAACACAAGGACGACGACAACCACGCGACCGGAGACGTCGCGACGAAATAATAATAATAATAATAATAATAATAATGCCCTTTATTTCGTTCCATCCTTGAAACATATGTGAGCACACATGGAACACACACCACACCACAGCAGTCCCATACATGGGACGTCAGCGCTCAACAATGCGCTTTAACTGTGACGCAAACACATTTACAAGATCAGAGCGAGTCACAGAACTGATCTCGAGGCCCATGAGACCATACTGCCGGAGTAGACACTGGTAGTCTTTGATCAGGATGCCTCCACGGCCAATCTCACTTGACAGGACCGCTTTAATTATAGCATTGTTGCTGCACAGCAGTCTTTTATAGAACATAATCTTCCTATTAGCTATAAGCATTGGACATGTAAGAATATTCAATGAGTAACAGAGAGGATGATTTCTATGGGATTTAGGAACACCGACCAGTTTTTTCACACACGAGTGGTAAGCCACACACAATGCACGATAAGCCACTTTAGCACCTGAGGAATCCCAAAGTTCACAGCCATAAAGGTTTGTACAATAGGCCTTGAACAGTTTAATCTGAATCTCACTGCTTGCCTGCCCAACCAAAGCACGAAGCATATTGACATTATAGTACAGCGACCTCTTGGTTCTCCTCATATCACCACTGTCATTTAGGTCAGGTTCCAGCACATGGCCAAGGTATTTAACCTGGGTTACGAGAGATAGTCTAGTACCATTTAAGGTAATGCTAGGAGCCTGAGAATTGGATAAATGTGCAGAAGCAGCACATTCCTTAGGATTAAAAACCATGCACACAGTTTTTTTGGTATTAAAACTAATATTTCTGTCAATTGCGAACCTTTCACACTCATTAATTAGCTTTTGTAGTCCAGCTCGGGAAGGCGACAAAAGCACAAGATCATCTGCATATGCCAAAACATTAATGGGACGATTTCTAACATGACAGCCGATCTGAAGTTGCTGCAACCTTTCAAGAAGATCATCAATGTAAACATTGAACAAAAGTGGAGAAAGATTACCACCCTGCCTGACTCCATTGGTGACTGCAAATGACTTTGATCTGCTCTCAGCCCACTTAACTTCCATCTTTTGTGATCTATACCATTGTATGAGCAGCTTTAAATAGGGTTGGGGGACGCCACGCTGCTGGAGTATCTGAAAGAGTTTGGAATGACATACTCTATCAAATGCCTTGCTGGCATCTAAGAAGCAAGCATATACAGGGCTACCTAACCTATTATACAACGCAACTGTTTCCTTAAGGATGAAAGTTGCATGCGTGGTAGAGTGATCAGCCTTGAATCCAAACTGGGCATCGCTGGTATGCAAAAAAGGCTGCAGTCTCTCAAGAAGAATTAGTTCCAAGACTTTTGATAGGGTAGTAGACAGTGCTATAGCTCTATAGTTTGATGGGTCAGTAAGCGACCCGCTCTTATCCTTAACAAGAGGTGTCAGAAGTGAAAAAACCAGTTCATCAGGGATGGAAGCATGGTTTAAAATGGCATTTAAGATAACTGCTACTACAGACAGCACATCAGGCTGTAAACACATTAAATGTTCAGCAGAGATATCATCAAATCCAGCCGCTTTACCAGCTTTAAGGGTTTCTACGACCCTGCAAACGTCCCCTGTGGTAATGGGAGGGACATCAAGTGATGGTTCATGGGCAAGCTGATAGAGAAGAGCACTGTCACTCCCACAACTGTCATCATTCAATATATTCCTAAAGTGGTCACCCCACATTTCAGCAATATTGACACTACCCGAGACATTTCCAACGCTGGGAGGGAGAGAAGTACCCGCTCCTAGACGCCTCTTAACAAGGACCCAAAAATGGTCATACTGTTTGTTAAACAACGAGGCAGCCAGTCTGCCTGCCTCATGTTTAAGCTGCTCTCTTTTACACTTTCTCAAGGCATACTTGAAAGCAAGCCGAGTTTGTCTCATCTGCATCGCAATTCTGCCCTCCTTTGGAGAACCACATGACTTCCAAAGAAGAAAGGCATGACGAGCAACGTCGTGCTTAAGTTTAACAGACTCATTCCAGCCTCTAATGAATTTAGCATTGTTTGTACGATTTGACCGACCTGCTAAACATAAGTTGCCACTGAACCTGAGAGCCTCAATGAAGCCTTTGTAACAAAATGACAGTGTATCAATGTGCGACTCATTAACACAATCAATACCGCATTCAGTGCTGATTTCATCTACAACAGACTCTTCAAACAGGCTAATCTTCTCACGGATAACCTCGTTATACATAACAACCTGCTCCCTGGTGGCAGAAGTCCAGCATAGCTTAGGAGAGCTGGAACAGACAGTCTCCTCCAATATTTGCAACATAGGTTGTGAGGCAAAGCTAACAACGAGAGGCAAATGATCGCTGGAGTAGCCATCATAATTAATACAGACGCTTTGTATAGCAGAGTGCAAACTGAAGCTACATATACAGTGGTCTAACCACGATGTTGTGCCATGAGCAGCACTGATATAGGTGTAAGTACTGCTAGATGATCCAAGAATCTCGACATCAGATATCACAAAGCCATTCTCAGAGCAGTATTCAACAAGTTCTAAGTAGAAGGGTGAACCATAAGCATTTGCATTAAAATCGCCCAAAATACCAACAAAATTTGTCCTCATGCTAGAAAGCTCAACCGAACAGGATAACTGGCCAAGTACCAAGCAGAATTGGTCATGACTGTCTGTGTTACGGTAATCTGTTGGAAGATACACATTATACAAACAAATAACACCAAGATTTGTTGCAATGTCCAACACCATTATGCGATCACTTATAACTTTAGCTTGAACACTACCTTGTAATGACTTCTTCCACAATATGGCAATTCCTCCATAAGGTCTACCAGACAATAGTGCACTAGACGAGTCAAAGGCAGAGACACCAAGGCCAATGAAGTCATCATGAATTTGATTTAACATAAATAGCTCAAACTTCGCAAGCCAGGTTTCCTGCAAGTAAATAATATCATTGCTATCACAAAGCCTACGTACTTCAAGAAGCGAATTTTTCAAGGAATTACAGTTGTAAGTGCAAATCTGGATCATCAGCTACAGACACCCATAGTACCTACTATACACCAGACACCACATTCCCAACACTAGTGCTACGTGACAGAGCTTTTGGGACAGGAGGCGCTGCACCCACATTTTTGTTTCCACAAATAAACAAACGGCGCCGCCAAATGAAAAATATTCTGCGATATGGGTAATGTGAAATTGAATCGCAATCATTTTGGGTAGTATGAAAAATGCTCTTTCCAACAGAACCCTAGTAAAAAACGTGAATGGACAAAAAATAACTTTTATTTCGACATAAATATTGGCCTGTTTTTAAGTCATCCTGGTATGCCGTAAGATTTCGACCTATAAATTGGTGTTCCCCCAATCATTGAAGCTTGAGCAGTGAAAAATATGAAAGCCTAATCTGTTTTGCATCATTAGTGATTCTCCTAGGGTGTTGCCATTTCTCCCTAGGTGTTGCGAGTTGCTTTTGCAAAACGTGTTCCTGAAACGGCTCAATTTTTTGAGCCCTCAGCATTACGCCTATGGGAGCCTCTGACGTCACACGCTCAATATTTTGAGCGCTCAATAATTTGAGCTTTTCCCCCTTGTGCGTGGGACTGATATCAATCGCTGCGTCTCATAACAGCGCACACGCTCGTTTTTTCGCGACGCTCTGGCTCAATTAGGGGCGAAACGGCAAGAGGGGTCGTAACTCGTACCCCCTTCGGCTGGCACGTAAGAAAACCAATAGGTCCGGCAAAATTCACCTGACCTTAGGTCACAGATTTCCCATTGCGCTTAGCATTGTACTCAGAAGTACGTATTTACAGAGCTCGTGTATCGCTCAGTAGCGGCGGAACACCTTCTGTTAAGGGAGGGGGGGGGGGGGGGGGGGGGGGCACTGCCGACTTATGGTCCCATTCTTTCCATGCAACGCCCATAGTAGGACTAATGTTAAAAATGCCAAAATGAAAGGGAGCACGGTGCCCCGGTGCCCTCCCCGTTACGCCGCCTATGGTATCGCTCGAATATGCATGCATACCTGATGCAAATGAGCAACAACAGTTTTGTGGCAGCATACTCCCATAAGACGCTTAAAGGGACTATCCCACCTTAAACATGGGGTTTGAGCAGGGTTGGCATTTTTGCCGGCAAAAACTAGTTTTTGCCATTTGCCGGTTTAAACCGGTTTTAACCGGCATAAAGTGGCAAAAACTGGCAAAAACTAAAAACAGTCAAAACGCTATGCCTCTACATGCGTTTGAGCTGGACACGTTTTGAGAAGGATTCAGTGAATACAATATACTTTCAAACAGAAGTGGTATCTTGACCATTTTAGTGTTAAATAGTTCCGTGAGTCCTCTATAATTAACCAATAAGGCGCCTTTTTGGTGCGACAAATGAGAAAGTGCGCCGGCGGGCGGCGAGCATTGAAGAAGTGGGAAAGGGCATCTGCCACAGCTGACTTGTGCACCGGACCCTACGAACCGGTTCCTAACAGTGTCAGTGCCAAATTTGTGCTTAGTCGACGTAGCCGTTCTCCCGATCTGGAAGCGTCACCCCGCACGTGCGCACGTGCAAAATGGACCCCGACCGACTATGCACGACACCCTACTAATCAGTCCCTAACGGTGTCCCAATTTGAGCGCAATCGACCCAGCCATTCTCGAGATCTGGTCGGAAACGACTCCTGCATATGCTCATGTGCAGAAGCACACCAACAGCGATGCATGAAAGTGCACTTCCTGGTGGACATCTAATGACTACCGGCAGACATTTTAAGCAGCGGTAAACTAGCGAGACAATGCTTATTGGGCCCCAATGACAGACATGACTTTGTACATTTCAATCGATTGCTTTTTAGGTAAGCAACACAGTTTTGGCCACTTGAGTTTTTGCCAGTTTCTGCCAGTTTTTGCCACCATGGTTTCTGCCAGCCGGTTTAAACCGGTTAAAACCACTGGCAAAAACCAGTTTTTGCCACCCGCTGCCAACCCTGGGTTTGAGTTGAGATAGCCAAGTTTGCGGCGAGGTTCAGAAACCACTATCTATCTAGGTTGCAACCCCCGCGGCCTCTTGGTGTTGACGAAATTCGTTCCCTTCATTTGAAAATGGGCCTTGTACAAGGCCCTATCTTCAACATGGAGCGACCGTTAGTGTGACGTCACCTCGTTTAGTCATTCTGATTTAAATGGGTTTGTTCGTTGAAAAATCGCTTAAAACTTGGTCTGAACTTTGTTGTGGTGCCTACAGAGTAAAAAGAATCAGCTTTATGACAGTAATGTGGCCTGGGGAAGGAGGTAACTTTGGGCTGTGACGTCACATATTTGAAAGTTTGTGTTTGGAATATGGGAAGCCTAAGATGTTTAATGAAAAATAAATGCCAGAACCGTGTTCCTGGTCATCCAATCTATAAATTCGGGCACAATTTAACTGGTTTTAACAACATTTTAGAAGGTGGGATAGTCCCTTTAATGACAAGCTCACATGTACTAATCTAATGGTTCAATCCTAAAGCATGAGCCTTCCCGTCTGTTGACTTATTTTGGGCGGTTAGCAAAGTTTTTCTCAGACCTGGATGTTTGAGCCACGATTCTGTTCAAGGCTTACCTATTTTCGGTACAGGCACAGCAATATGCATTTCAATCAGTGACGCAGGAAGTAAAAGACATTGGGTTTAGACACCCCACACTAAGCTTTGCACGTCAAGCGATACTCACTTGTCATCATCCTGTTGTCCGCAGCTGGTCAGCTTGCAACCCGCAAGATGCCGATTCCCATCGTCAACAACCCGCTGGCGGCCTTGCTGCCTCTGGCCATGTTCTTCGGCGGCTGGTACTTGGACAAGCTGGAGGACCAGAGGATGACCATGTTCAGGAACAAATCTGCGCTATACGGCAGGACGCTCAAGCCGGGAGAGAAGGAGCCTTGGCCATAAGCCATTACTGAGGACGGACGTTAATACGGGAAGTGAGCTAGTGTCATTTGCTTGTGTACAATACATTAATTGTGGGAGGACTGCGTAGTGTTTTGGTTGCAGAAACGAACGGTTACATGTGTGGAATAGCTCCTTTGTGATGTTTCTGAACCGCAACAAGGGAAATAATAACGAGGGATTCCTAGCTGAAGCGAAATGGATGGCAGAGAGAAAGAGTTCTGAGCATCTCTGATTGTAGCCGATGCGGCCTCTATCCAGGGTCCAGCACGAAACACAGATAAGGGAGGGATAACACAGTAAGCTCTTAACAATGAGCACCACTTGCAAAGCATATATGTATTATGGACAGGTGAATGCGATCACATTTGCTGCAATTCGTATTTTGTGAGCAATGACACAAATGAACTGAGAGGATAATGGGCATCACGCAACGTTAGCCATTATCCCTCGGGTTGCTGATAACCCAACTATTGCCCGATATAATCGGGCCAAATGAAACACATGAAAACAATTAATTCACACCTTTGCTTTGAGCTCGGTGAGGCTTTTCATCCGTCCTTCGTGAAGTCGTGTGGGTTCCATATTTTGGTGAAATCCATCGTCTTCTTGCGCTGCTGCTCAAGTGTCTCGTTCTTGGAGCGGCGCCAGGCGGTCGGATCCAGCTCGAGCATGCCACCAATCACCTCCTGTGCGAAGTTATCCGGGAAGATGTCCTCGTCTTCCACCACGTGCGCAAAGCCGGGTTGCATTCCGAAGTCCACGAAAAAGTAGGGTAGACCCTTAGGTATCGCGCGGCGCACGTCGCGACCGCGCAAGTCCACCACCTTTTTATTCTGGCTCCATTCTGTCTCACTCTCTTCCAAAGCCTTTTTAAAGTAGATCGGTGCCAAGTCACCGGTCTCACGCGGCACCGGCACGCAGTGCAGCACGGTATGTGGGTGCGTTTGCAGCTTCAGAGCGCTCTCGAAGAAAATAACGTCCTGGTCATCTGCTGCGAACATGGCGACGACAGCGGCGCGGAACCGCGTCATTTCCTCCCAGGTGTCTTCCTCTACCGCCGTGAGGCTGACGGCGTGCTGCAGCGGCACGATCAGACAGTGGTGGTCCGTGACGGAGCGGCCGGCAGGCAGCGACAAGTAGCTCTTGTCGCCCAGCGCGGCGATCAAGTGGCGCAGTGTGTGCCGGCTGTCGAAGCAACGCGTGCACCGCTCCATGTGCCGGTGCTGGGTGCGCGCCCGCGCCGCTGACCTCTCGTCCTGCGCCCGCTCCGGCTCAGCGCGGCCCGCGCGCTCAGCCAGCTGCTCGTCAAGCCCATGATCGTCGTCGTGATGACGAGTTTGGCGGACACCTCGCGCTGCCAGGCGCGCCAGCGCCGCCGCTTCGTCTGCCGGCGTGGTGCGCCGCTCGCGCTCGAACATGTCACGCAAGTTGAGCCGATCGTCGTCGGCAAAATACTTAGTCCGCTCGCCGCCGCGATGGGTGTCCGCCTTGCGCTTCTTGTTCGGTCTGACGTCACCACCGCTCGGGCCACGATCGCCCTTGCCAACGACAACCACCACTTTCTCCGTCTTTTCTGTTGGTCGTGCCGCCCCGCCCCCAGCGGCCCGTAACTGCCGAGCCGCGTCTAGCTGTTTCTGCAGCTCTGCCGCGTCGTCATCGTCACCGTTCAGCTCCGCCTTGAGGATTTTGGCAGCGAGCGCGTTCATCTCGCTGTCTGTGAGCGGCCGTGGTGGTGCCGTGCGACTCGATGCTCCAGCGTCGTCTTCGTCATCTGAGCCGGACTCTGAGCCGAGCGGGGGGAGTCTAGTGTATTCACCTCGAGAAGAATCTTTGCTAAGTGCGATATCTTCTGCTTTTTTGGCACTTCCACTTCCTACTGTCCCGGGGAGGCCATCAACACCACCGGAAACAATGCCAGCATGCTTCTTTTCGATTGATGACCTGTCGCGATCAGCAGCATGTTTTCTTTCCACACTCCTGCTTCGACTCCTTTCATTGCTTATCCGATCGGGCCGATCTCCTCGTTTCTTTTCTGTACTTCGATCTTTGCTTCTGCTCCTACCTCGTCTTCGCTCGTTACTTCCACTTCTATCCCTTCTCCGTTCATTACTCCTGCTTCTATTTCGTTTTCTTTCCCTGCTTTTACTTCTACCCCGTTCTCGAATGATGCTTCGACCTTCATCTATTTTTCGTTCCTTACTTCTACTACGTCTCCTTTCCTTACTTCTACTGCGTCTCCGTTCCTTACTTCTACTGCGTCTCCGTTCCTTACTTCTACTCCGTGTCCGTTCCTTGCTTTTATCCCGTCTCTCGGAACTAATGCTTCGTCTTCGCTCGATGTTTCTGTTCCGATTTCGCTCCCTGCTTTTACTCCGCTCCCTGCCTCGGTCTCTGTCTCGCTCCCTCTCCCTACTCTGGCTACGACGCCGCTCGGAGCCTCGTCGCCAGCCACGCTCTCTCGTACTCCTGTCTGGCGCAGAGTCAGACTGGGCGGGTGCCTTCCTCTGTTCGGCGGCGTCTAGCATCGACTGCAGCTTTTCCATCGAGCCCCAGCGCTCGGCAACAATCTCCTCCAGCGGCCTGCCAGACTCGGCGGCCTGCTGCTTGGCCCGCTGCAGTGCACGCCGCAGCCAACTGGCGCCACCATCGCCGACCGGTGCGGTCGGCTTCGTTGACCCTTCGGTCGGCTCCCGCCACTTGCGCGCCTCATAGTCGGCCTGACGCTGGCGCTCCTCCGCCTCGCGTGCCTGCTGTTTGGTTTGCCGGCGCCGGTCGCGCACCTCGCCGGCAGTTACGCCCGCAAAGATGTCCTCTACTGCCATCCAGGCGTCGCGCTTCGGAGCAGGTGTCTCGTTAATACCAGACGTCGAAGGGCTGTCGCCAGCAGTCTTTTTAGGCACCTGTGATGCTGTAGCAGCAGTGGTTGTGGGAGGCTTTTCCACCCATTGATCACCGTCACTGCTCGAACTGCTCGAGCTAGACCGTCGGCGCTTCGCCTTCTTTTTCTTCTTCTTGTGTTTCTTATTTGACTTGTGTGCTTCTTCCAGTTCAGCCTGAGCACTGGGGAAAAGTCCTGTTGGTTTCATTTTGCTATGCTTAAACTTTCAGACTAAAAGACTTCACAATGAATTGGTATATCCTGCAAGGAAGGGAAACAGTCATGAAACAATTTTGATATTTTGGGGGAAAACAAATTAATGTCAGAATACATCCTCAAATTTAGGCTTAAATACTATGCTATTTAGACAAAACAAAGTAGCCTAAATTATAACCGTCACTCATTTCCATGAACTATTTTAAATGGCATTACTAGCAAGAGACAAAAAATAATTACATTTTCCATGCTCTCATACGAAGCTGACAAAACACAGTTATCATGCCCATCTCACATAACCCTTTCATAGAACAGCATGTATTGCAGCCCCCTCGGTATCTCTGCTCGGTATCCTGTCCAAAGTCACTTTGGTGACATGAGTGTCGCTCACATAGAGCCACCAGCCTGCTTCCAGCTCAATATCTGGCTTGAGCTTAAAATCAGCATCTGGCTGACTAGGTCGGGCCAAGAACGATCTGTCCATGGTCTCAACTCTCAAGTGATCTGTGTCACTCACTCGGCACTGTTCCGCTTGTTTACACCCCATGGCGAGCGATCACGCCTGTGATGAACGTGGTGAGCCTCGCCTGATTGACAAGCGGGAGACAAATGATTGATCCAGCCAGAAAAATTGTGGTCTTTCTGGTGAAGTAGCATGCCTTGTTAATTGAATGTTTGTTTCCTCAGTTAAAGGATACCTGCCTGCCCCTGCACTTTGATTAACCCAACCAGTGACCTAAGTGACCTAACCTCAAGGCTGAAACAGACTGATAAACCTACTAAACAACCTACCAACCTATAACCTAGGTACCAATTGGCAATCTACAGCCTACTGACCTACATCCAAGTTCCAACCAACCTACAACCTACCAGTTACCAGTTGGACTTCATCTTCACATATAGGTAGCAACCTAGGGCCCCAGCCCCCAGGCTGAGGTAAAACTGAAACGTCTCTCTGTCGGCACAGCCAGCCCTTCCCTCAGCCTATACTGATATAACATTGAACAGTTTCTATATCAATATACTCTGATTGAGCAAAGCCGCCAGGGTATATTCACAGACAGTCACACAGTGTACCCAACCACACTACCCAGTGTACCTATATTGATATAAATATATTGGGACATGGTAACTGTGAAATGAATATACGTTACTACCGGTGTTGAGATCAAGGCCACAGATAGTTGAGATCGTTGAGATATATATGAGATATACCGATATAGGTATTTGGGACACGCCTAAGAGCTGGACTTTTTGATGACGTCTTCGGGTGACGTCATGTCGTGTGTGACGTTTCGTGAGCAGGAAAGGAAAAGTCACCACCGCTGGCGAACATTGGTGCGGTAAATGGCAAACACAAATGCTGCGCAAAAAAGACAAATGTGTAACTTCAAACAACATTCGTTCGGACGACAATAGGCGAATGAAGAAGTTCTTCATGCGATTGTTAGTTATCTGTCGTGCTATTTTAGTATGATTGTTATTAGCAGTTGATTTGTGAAATGTATTATCAAAATCAATGTTTATTGAACGCAGATTCAGTTTATTTTCAGATGTACCTAGGTACCCTTACACTTCACTCATCTATTCTCAAGCCGTTCAAACACCCTTGACAAAGTCGATTAAGATGAAACGTTGGGTATAATTTATACTGTGTTTTCTCTGCATTATTAACATATTCATCATATATACAATATAAGGGCCACATGCTTTTTACAGGGAGACATGTCAGACAGCCCAGTAGGATGAGGCTTTGTCAAGCATCATTTTTAGCAAAGCTTTTCTTGCTTAAAATCCAGTCTGCAAAACATGGCAGGGCTTACACTTTGGCTTACACTTGACTCCCAGCTGTTGTGTCTTTGCTATGCGATGTTAAACATATAAAACATCATGTATGCGCCATGACTCATGTAATCTTTTCACAGCCAAGACGCTCCTAAGGTACTGGGAATGTGGGGAGTGCAGCAGCATCAGTGCAGCACCGATGGTCGGATGCGATGGCTGCGATAAATGGTACCACTTCCGTTGTGCGGGACTGACTAAGGAGCCAGGTAAGCGCAAGTGTTTTCTGTCTCAGTATTTTTGTTGCAGCTATAGTGATCAATGAAATATTTTCCGCACTGTTCAGCGAAACATGTATTTCAAACAATCTGCTTCCCAACCAAGGGCGTCGCCACAGGGGGGGGGGGACGGAGGGGATCTCGTCCCCTCCACTTTTTAAAATTTTAACATTACGCCTATGGCGTTGCATGGAAAGAATCGACTTGAAATGGTCCTCGTCCCCTCCAAAATGGTCAATGTCCCCTCCAGTCGTCGCACCGTGGCGTCGCCCCTGTTCCCAACTGCACAAATTTAGTCAAACAATGTGCCAATATGGAATTTTCAGGTTCAGTTGAATTAAATAGGAACAATGATAATTGTAGATTACGTATACCTGCAAGAGAGGAAAACAGAATACATTGTATTGCTTGTCCTTCACCGATACTGTTATTTTTCCATTTCTAGAAACACCGACATGGCGATGCAGGTGGTACTGCCTGGTGAGGCCGCGGTCTCCGGAATCGCCTGCAGACGAAGTCACCTGGCGTCCATCTGCACATCACTTGCAGCAGTGAGGCCTGCTGACAGCGTCTGGCAGTGTCGGCAACGTGCCAGACAGCTATCTGGAGTCCTGCTCACCGCAGGTCGCCGACAGGAGGGGCGACGCATCGTCTCCGAGGTCGCCTCAGCAGCAGTGAGACCCCACTGGCCGTCTTCTTAGGCTTCAACTAGATTGCGAACAACCTATGCTGAGACAACGCCCATGACGTGTGATCCGGTACCGCTACCGCACTGCGTGCCTGTGCCCGCCGTGAGCCGCTAGTGCATGGGTTCGACCATGAGAATATGTGTTTATGTTGCTTTTACTATTGTTTATACGTTGAAGTGACGAATTGTTTATTTTTCGCAAGCCTCCGCTGTCCGGTTGCCTGCAGCTCCATGCAACGCCAGCTGTACTGTTGTTTTAATGTTGTCTCTCCGCTCAGCTGTACTGTTGCCTCTCCGCTCTTAACAACCTATGCTGAGACAACGCCCATGACGTGTGATCCGGTACCGCTACCGCACTGCGTGCCTGTGCCCGCCGTGAGCCGCTAGTGCATGGGTTCGACCATGAGAATATGTGTTTACGTTGCTTTTACTATTGTTTATACGTTGAAGTGACGAATTGTTTATTTTTCGCAAGCCTCCGCTGTCCGGTTGCCTGCAGCTCCATGCAACGCCAGCTGTACTGTTGTTTTAATGTTGTCTCTCCGCTCAGCTGTACTGTTGCCTCTCCGCTCATATATGACACCCTCTATATGAATGGCACTACTGATTGTCACACCCACTGTCCGTATTGTCCGTAGTGGTGTCTACGCCCATGTTAATACAGCGTGCAGAATCCAGATTCTATTGAGGAGAGTTGAGCTAAGTCACCATAGGCTCAGGAAGAGAGCAACGTGGAGGCCCACTGCCCCTTCCCCGGCCCCCACTGAGGGCGCCAGCCACTCCAACTTTTGACTGGATGTCAGGAGCGTCGCCACGAGGGGAACGAGTCGCCGGCCAGCCAAGGTAGCCAACGGCGTGTGAAGGTTGCCTGACCTCGAGGAAACTGAGATGGCACCAACGGATGTTTTGTTAAGTAGGCGACCAAAATTCGAGCGGCAGCAACCTGGGCACCTTCACAGATAGCAGTGCCGCGTATCAGGGCGCCTTCGACGTTGAGCTGGGCGCCGATCATCAGGACGCCGGGGGAATATGACCCAATATCCCCCGTAAATATGTGCCTCGGAAGGGAGACCCAACCATAAAACTGAAAGCTCGCCGTATTTTATCCACTATTTTTCGAGCAGGTCCATAGATTTCCGTCCTCAAAAGTGCGGGGATATTCCCCAGTGTTTGAGTTGGATGGGACTATAGTGGCGTTTACACCGACAGGAGATTCCCATTGCCGGCTGTGGGAAACTACTGTCGGTGTAAACGCCATTCATATTTCCTGCGTCACCCCTGTGGGGACGCCCTTACTCCATGGTTCCGAGCTTATCAATTTGGATATCAATGGAATCAAAATCTCTTATCGATCGATGAAGAACTTAATTACCCCGACCCGGAGAGCGTCTTTGGAATCAAAGCAGTAGCACATGACGCAAGACTTCAGGCAAATAAATCCTTCTTGTCTGAAATAAAACATTTGTGTATTGATAAGCACGTTTTATAAGCAATGGTAGCAATATTCTTCATGTATTTGGTTAAAATGATAATTTAGTAGCAGATACTTACCGTCGCATTTCGTTTTTTTAATTAATAATTTATATTGTCAGAACTAGCAACATGTCTCTTCACTCAACAATAATTACAAAAGTGAAAAAGAAATGATAAATTGCTTATATTTTGGTGAAACTAAAAATTAATTCAGCACACATTTTTTTTACAGCGTTGAAGTCCAGCTCCAAAGGACAGCTGACGATCGTAGCCGAGCAGGCTGTTTGGTACTTCTTCACTACTTCTTAGAAGTACCCGTTAGTACCGATCATGTCTCACATAATAAGCTATTGGAACGAAAATATCCATGTTCTTCTAATTATTCTCCTTTCACACTTTAAATAAATACTTTTGAAATGCATTTACTAATTAATTTCACAAAAACGGCTTGAAATTTTACAACGTCAAAATACTTATTCCAATCTCCACCATGAAACCACCACTATATTACTTGCTTACAGAACCGTGCGCACAGTGCGCGCAGTTTTATCGTGACGTCAGAGGGTGCTTCCTCAGTGGCGCCCCCTGGCGGGGAACGCGTGCAAAAAGTCCAGCTCTTAGGCATGTCCGGTATTTGCCGTGCCACGGTTTATACTTTACACACGGTATATCAATATAGAGAACTTTACATACGGTTATACGGTATATAATTCTTGGGCAGTGTTGCGGTAACTACGGTGTTCAGCATATGTCGCTGACAGAGCTGGGCATTGCGCAACTTAGGTCCGCAACTCCGCAACTCCGCAACTAGCGGACTACCCTCATGAGAGCGGAGTTACGGATCGGCTACCGAGCCCCAAAAAGTTGCGGAGTTGCGAGTTGCGGAAGCGAAAAATTCTAAAGCGCAGCCGCTACCGGGGCCGCTACCGAGATACGGGATTGAAGCGAGATACAGGTTCCAGGACAAGTTCATTGTGTTTATCTCGTCAAGACTAATCAATTGATATGCAACATGACCTATTTGGGTCAGGTCGTGACCTTGAACTGAAGTCAAATTTTAAATTTGACCTTTCGAGGTCATCTTATATATCATTGATGGCCTCGAAACGACGCGCCTTGGTGGAGAAATGCTATGGCGATTAGATTATTGACCTAGCTAAATTATGTTAGAAGTTATGCCCGATAAAAGCCGTTTTCACGAGTTAGAGCGTCTGAAGCTGAAATTCATCAAAATCCGGGAAAATTGGGAACATTTTCACTTTGATGACCTCTGGTGACCTTCAAAAGGATGCAGTGCTATGTCCTATCAGACATAGCACTGCACTTCAGGACGAAAACTGATAAAACATAGGCCTAATACCTAAACCTAATAGAGATGGGTAGCGGAGTTGCGGAATAGCGGAGTTGCGAGTTGCGGTTTCAAGATCTGAAAAATAGTTTCGGAGTTGCGATTGCGCTTTGGGTACCTCTGGTTGCGGAAGGTAGCGGTAGCGGTTTCCAAATTTCGGTAGCGATGCCCACCTCTGGTCGCTGAAGATGAAGGAGGGATTGCCAGAAGCAGGTTGCTACGCTACTCGATATTTTTCGGTGATTTCTGTGAAGAATACAGCAGGTTGCTTGGTTACGCTTCTCTTCACTGACGATTCTTCTCATTTTTGAACAGAAGTTCAAATTACTTTTGCAACGAAAGCGCAGCTTTTGAGATCAGATTGAATTCGATTACAGCTGCTAATTTGAATTCATGGACACCTATCATTCTGTTTTGAACTTGGTATCAACCAGTCCCTTTTTTGTTGAAAAATATCGACAGCTTCAGACCTCCAAATTGCTTGAACTGATCTATACCGCGAGCGGCGACCGCCCGATGTCATAAAAGCGAGATTCTGACGCTGACACGGCCCGAGCCTGCCGGGCGGCCGGCCGGTGTGGGTGGGAGGAAATGAATGCGTGGTCGTAGCTCACACGATCAGTTGGACTCAAAACTCAAAGCTCATGTTGTCGGGGGCGGAAAGCTTCAAATGTCGCATCAGCGCTTCCATCGCAGAGTTAATTGTGCAAAACAAAAGTCAAACTGGTAATCCAGAATTGGAGGATCAAAAGCATGCGATAGCATGATGCTTTTGCATCCGGAAATTCCCATTGGTGGGTCGCTGAAGAAAAGTTCGGCCAAGCCTGTTTGTCAGTATGTGAGTGAGTATGTGAGTGAGTTTGTCCAAGCTTTTTTGGACCTGGAGTCAAAATGGGTGGACCGATCGGGACGAAAGTGGGACCGTTCGACTCGTCTCCGGCGAGGTAAACTTTTGGTACTGGCCTCGGTTCGCTCAGTGCTTCGTGGCACATGCTATTCCGCTTCAAAGTTTCGGTGACACGAATTTTTTTGTCAAGGCTACAGGTCAACCCGAGGTCACGGCAGTGGTCGATAAAACTTCCAACGTGCCAACGCTCGTTGGAGCAAGATATTAGCAATACTTGGAAGAGCTGGAGACAGTCCGCCCGTCTACATGGATGCTTCCTTACGCCTAAAATACAGCATTGACTTATGACTTTCTAATCGTCCGGTGCTGTTATCGGCTGCTCGGTACCGCGTGTATGTTCCCTCATTCACTCCTGGTCACCCTTCGGTCACCCCTCGCTGGGTCGGGCCAGTCGGCTATTTTTATCCTCTTTCCGGCTAGGCCACCCGCGCTCCCGCCGTGCCGCGCCGTCTGCGAGGGACCTGACCCTTCTGCCGGCAGAGGTTTCTCCAGGTGTCTCCAAGGAGCCATCGTAGCGCTAAGGGTGTGCTCCGCATACACATGCATTGATTTTCGCCCTTACTAGCAGGGCCGCTGGCACGCGTTGGCAGCGCCCCGCGGGCATTTTTTCGCTTAGGGTCATTTTGTGGTAAGGAGGATCAGAAAATCACCCTTCCAACTTTCTCCAGGCCTGGGTGTTTTATCGAGCGCGCCTGAAAACGCACAGTGGACCGGAATCACACTTCGATTGCGTTACTTCGTATAAGGTAATACGATCAAAAGTGCGCTCTTTCCTCAATCAATAAGGACAAGTGCGTTAAAACACACTTATAAAGTTTTAAGTTAAAGGCTTTAAAATGCTAAATTTCAACATTTCTACGCTGATGATAATCGTTAGTTGTTTCAGACTTTGGCATGAAAACGTAGGCATTCAGATCCACCGTGTGACCGGTCACCGTATGCAGTAGGGGCATTCCACGTCAAATCAAACACCGAAATCCGTCATCCCCTTCGATTTTTCTGAAAATTTGTAGGCAGACTGGGCATGGTTCAAAAATGAGTTACGTGTAATATTTTCGAAATTTGATAAAGTATCGCTGAGATATAGGTCATCAAATATAGCCAAAAATGCCACACATCAATTTTTTAAATGTCTATAACTCTGGTTCCTTTTCTGGTATCAAAATGATATTAACAGGGTCTTGTAGGCAATTGATAAGGCTTTGATTTTTAATTATAAAATTAAATTGAAGTGACCTTGAAATGCATTTGACCTTGAATCAAAACAGAAAAATTTAAATAGCAAAAAACACGTCACCTTCGATTCGGGTAATTTTTACATATTATGTCCGTCACAATGTTCCTAACCATCTGTGAAAAAATTGGAGTGGGCCATTCATAACTCTCGCGGCAAACGCCGTTTTCATGCATCAACATCACGCAACCGTGCGTGACCTTGAAAGACAGAGTCAAGACATGCTTGCTTGTGTACACTTTCTGAAATGAATGATTGCTGATTAGTGATATCCCAAACTCTGTGAGAATGGAAATACATAGTCATCGTAGTCAAGCATTCAAGTTCCACAGTAAAAGTGTCTCAGGCAAACGGTATTTTGCGTTGAATTTTGAGCCGTGTGGAAATGCATCATGAAGCCAAAAATTCAACGAAAACATTATCACGCAACGATATCTTCACGTCTTTTTATCTTCACTATACGAAAGAATATACATTTTTGAGTATGTATAGGGAATTTCTAGTTAATCCAATAATAAATATGGCAGTTAGAGACCTAAGAGTAACATGTCGCCGGCTGAGGCGGGATCGGCCGACGCGGGAAACGCAGCAATCACAATTTTGTGTTTACCCGTTCATATTTCAATTGTTTACCAATAGATTTTCAAAATTCTTACACCATAACATTGTCTGTACATTTCTTAGTCTTCTCACAAAATTTGACGCGAATTGAACGTAATCAGCGGTAAGGAGCGCGATGTAAAGACGGAACCGTTCCGTTCCGTCCCGGCACAGTCTACAATTCAGGCGGCGGCTAGCGGTCGGCGCCGGCTGCCGAGTCGCCGCGTCGCCGCGGCGACAGGATGTTCACTTTACACCGCTATTACTAGACCAGTTGTGAACCGATTTTCTTCTTGCTTGCACGATGAGATGTGCAATTCAATTTTGGACAGGTAGCTATAATTAATTTCGCATTAATACTATGAGATATTGGCGAAAAACAGGAGGGGTGGGGCGAAATTCACTCTTCCCCCTCCACTGCTCGTGCTAACATACGTTTGCATATGTGCCATTTTCTTCAAAACTTATGAATGGCCCACTCTAATTTTTTCACAGGTTGTTAAGAGTATGGTAGGCAATAAAATATATGAAAATTAGCCAAATCGAAGGTGACGTGTTTTTTGCTATTTCAATTTTTGTGCTTAAGAACAGAGTTAAGCAAATTTCAAGGTCATATATTTAAGTAGGTGCAATTCTAAACAAATGTTTAAGAAATTACCTAAACAGTTAGGTTTATTTCATTCAAATCAAACAAGTACAACCAAAGTTATGGTCGTTCAAAAATATAAAGATGCAACATTTTGTAAAAATTCGATGCCCTATATTTAGAAGACCTGTGGTCAGAATGTGCAAAAAACATCAATGTAATATTCGGGGCGACACAGGAACTCGCTCACAAATTTATAATGAAATCGCTGATGGTAAGGTGCAAAACAGCCGATTTTTGTTCGATTTGACGTGGAATGCCCCAGTAGTGTGATGGTGTGAGTTGGGGAGTCAAGGCCGTGTGGGGAGAAGGTGAGGAGATGCCGGTGTGCCTACGCGGCAATTGGCAGTGATTAGACAGTTGTGCATGCATTGTTCATCTAGCACATCATTTGCTTGGGCAAATTTATAGGCATGGCGCCTGTTTATCCGTCTAATTTAAAGGAAAGGTGTGAGTACCAATACTGGTCGTACTTTTCATAGTCATAGTCCAGGTCCTGAAATGACTGGCACCTGAAATTTTCAGGATATGTCGCAAGAGGCTCATTCCCAGACGTTGTGCCAAATTTTGCGGCGCTACGCGACACCACCTTTTACGCTATTCGCGAAAAAAACTTAGGGAGGCTGCATCCCCCCTCCCGCCAGGCGAGGGCTAAGTTGGAGACAGTGATGGGACTAAGATGTTCGTTGGAGCAACTCCAAGCATTTTATCGACCTCTGGGTCACGGACAAAGCCACACTGGCGGGACACATCGGTAACACCTTGAACCAGTTTCCAGGGGGGTCACCGTCTGCGAGGGGTGCAGGCTGCACGTGCTGGGGGCGGAAAACCGTTTTGACGTGAGGTCCTCTGGCTCAAAGAAATTTTGAGCTATCAACCTCAAAATCGGTTCAATGGTAGTCTCAGGCAAGGCCTCCAAAATAGTGCACATTTGGTTGAGCTAAACTCTGTGGTGCATGAGCTATGTACGTGCAAGCCGATTGCACCCCTTCGTGCGTTGCCACGCCTGCAGGGTAAACGGCCGCTCTAACTGGTTCAAAACTTGCAGGTCATAAGAAGAATACATTGAGTCATAACATTTCGGCGAGATAATATCCGAGGGTTGCAAGCTGCGCGTGCGGGGGGCGGATAACGGTTTTGACTAGGGATCCTCTGATCCCGGGAAACGTCGATCTAGCGACACAAAAGTCGGTACACTGATAGAACTAGACACACGCTACATGATGTTATGAAAATGACTGCACTGGGGTGCCTGGGACATGAACTATGCACGTGCAGTTAACTCATACCATACTGTAGGTAGATATCCGCACCAATCTCACGTGCTTCGAAGCATTTTTGGGATGTTTCGTTTGGTTTCAGGTTCAGTCCAAGCTCAGTCTGGGTTTCGGTGGTTTGGCCCGGTGTGTGCCCTCAGTACCGTTCCTCCAATTCTGGCCCAAGGCAACGCAAGAGCGCTGCCGGCATCTAGTATACAATACTGAACGAGGCCGGTGTAAATAAATTTTCAAGACCGAGGTCCTTACTGAATTTTTGAACGAGGCCGAAGGCCGAGTTCAAAAATCAGTAAGGACTGAGGTCTTGAAAATTTATCACCGGCCGAGTTTGGTATGTATTTTACTGTATGCCAACGATAAAATAATTGTCTAGACCGAAGCTCTTAGCCATTTTTTGAACGAGGCCATCCCAAAATGTTGACTTGGTAATTCCATAGTGTAATAAATAACAAGTGAAGACACTTCGATTATTTTGTGTAATGCGTTTTCTTCTGCCGGAAGTGCTCTCTCAGAAAATCAATGATATTTGATGACGATTGATGACGTTTTCGTCATTGTAGTGCAAAAGTTTCATCCATGTAGTGAAAACTTCTAATCCAAGAATCTACTATCCAAGCTTGTAGTTATATAAGTGTTGGTTGTAACAGCTAATTCACTTTTATTTACGACAAAACACTGAAAGTGAATCCCTCTATACGCAACTTGAAATGAAATACCACTTAAACATAATGAGAAGACCAAAAACCTATTTCTACTACATATCTTTACAATCTAAGAATGTCTTCTTTATGCCAAATTGGGTATAGCGTATGAACACTGGACAGGCCCTAATGCATACACAGCTCGCAATACCTAAGAATTAATGCTCTCTTATCAGGCATATCGTTCGGAAGCTGTGTAAATGCCGACGCAGTGTTAAAATGGGCCAAACAGCTATTCATCAACTGGGCATTTCACCGGGCTGAAACGCATCGATGTCCCCTGACTTTGCATATTATAATGCATTTAATAGGAACAATGAACATGCGACGACTCTCATTCATTTCGCGCAATAAAAAGCATAGGTTCTCAAGTCATAGTGAAGGAAAAGACCGATCAAAATGACTAGACTTTGTTTAAACACTCTACACATTTAGGGGCCGGTACTGTTATGGTGTCCTCTATTTTTGAATATTTTCATACCGGTTCTGTCACATTGCATTCAGTAAGCGACCATACATGCAATAAAAACAGTGGGTTCTCGAGAGTAACGTTACGGAATAGAGTGAATGCTGATACGCTGTTCAGCATGTTGGAGCGCAGTTAGATCGAGTAGGACTTTCATCGGGCTGTGGCACATCGATGTCCTCTGATTTTAAATATTTGCACGCATTTTATAAGAAAATGCGATTATTTTCTTTTCTTCAATGCAATAAAAAACATGGGTTCTCGATTCTATGTCAATTAAAGGACCGATCAAAATGGGTTATGTTTTAGAGGGCTTCCGGACAAAAAGTCAAATGATAAAAGGTAAAAGGATGATTAGTCAACCAACAGACATTAAGTCAAAAGCAAGAAGTCAAAAATCTTAAAAGTCAACAGGTAAAAGGTCAACAAAGAGGAAAGTCAAAAGGCAAAAAGTCAAAAAGGATAAAACGTCAAAAGATAAAAAGTGAAACTGCCAAAAAATCAATGAACAAAAAGTCAACTAGCATAGAAGTCAAAAGACAAAAAGTCAAATGGACATAAGGTCAAAAGACAAAAAGTAAAAACGGTAAAAAGTCAAATTGCCAAAAAGTAAAAAGGACAAAAGTCGAAAGACAAAAAGTGAACAGGACATAAAGTCAAAATCCAAAAAACCAAAAGGATAGAAAGTCAAAAAACAACAAGTCAACCGGGCATGAAGTCAAAATAAAAAGTCAAAAGGTGAAAAAGTCAAAAAGACATATAGTCAAAGTCTAAAAAGTCAAAAGGACAAAAATCAAAGGGACAGAAAGTCAAAAGGACAAAAAGTGGAGAGGACAAAGGTCAAAAGACGAAAAGTCAACAGGACATAAAGTCAAATTACGAAAATCCAAAGGAAAAAAGCCAAAATCCAAAAACTCAAAAGGACAAGTCAAAGAGACAAAGTCAATGACACCTGGATCATCAGTCATTACATACATGAGATAACATTTACAAACAGCTGTACACAATTAAGCAGGATGCTGCACAATATAACCTGCATCATTGGACATTGAAGCGAGACTGCCTCCATTGCGCGACTGATGGGGATTCCAATGGCCCGCAACCGCGACTCAGCTGGTCACACGGGCATGCTTGGCTGAAATCTGACACACATCCGTTGACACTTCGTGCTAGGTGGGAGCTCGCTCGCATCGTAAGGTTGTCATGGGCAGCGTTACATGATCCTTCGAGACAACTGGCTGTCCCAGGCGCAGTTTACTGGAATTATTTCAACAAATATAGTAACCCGGAATGTTATCGATACGAAAGGTTCGCTTGTTCAAATTTCCCATATTGTGTAGGGAGACGTTTCTTATCAATTGATTCCGTCACGGGTTCTATTAGCGATTTCACACTTTTATCCCGCGCCCTGCTAAGGGGGGGGGGGTGTTTGAACACCCTCCTTGTGGTTTTTCGCAAATATCTAAAAAAAACGGCGGCGCTACACCTTATCATACATCAATTCTACACATGTTGTGAAAATTTCAGACCATGGTCATTAGGGTGGTCCTTATTTTCGAAAATCGTATTTGGATACCTTGCGCCCCTTCAATCGGTGCCGTTTAACGAAAAAACATGTCTGTCAAAATTTCAGATCCCTACTTCATTATTTACTGGTAGCTCAACGCTCGTTCGTTCGTCAATGTTCGCAGTGGCGGATCCAGGGGGGGGGGGCAAAATGGGCATTTGCCCCCCCCCCCCAAACGGCATGATTTTAACATTACGCCTATGGACGATGCATGGAAAGAATCGATAAATTTTTATGGTTTGCCCCCCCCCCCCAAACCTCTGAGCTGGATCCGCCTCTGAATGTTCGCTCAATGTCCGTTTCGTCGATCAACGTTCGTTCCCTCTTCCTCAGGTGTAACGGTTGTCTGCGTCGCAAACTTCTGGGTACATGGTGTCCCCCAGTTATCAACTCCTTGGCTCCAAGTTCCCAGTAGCGGCGGATCACCTTCAATTAGGGGGGGGGGGGGCACTGCCGACTTTTGGTCCCATTCTTTCCATGCAACGCCCATAGGGCTATACTAAAATGGCAAAATTAAGGGGGGCACGGTGCTCCGGTGCCCCCTCCCGTTCCACCACCTATGCAAGCTCCCATCCCGCGGCCAATCTCTCGCCTACTTCCTCCACCGCCACCAAATCCTCTAGGAAACGGTCCGGGAAGCGGCCAACCGGACGTTAGAGAAGGTACTAGAGTAGAGGAGTTCTGGGCTAGGGCCAGGAATCCCACCCAGCACAAAGGGAGAGCGGTCAAGAAGGTGGAAACTCTCTTCGACGAGTGGAAACGCCTGAAAAAGAACAAGAACAGGACTTCCGCCACCCAAACAAGCAACGAGGACGTATTCAAGAAACAACTGGAAAATATCTTTGATATCGCCCACGGTGACGCAATGTCCTTGATACCTAACCATCCCGGAAGATCGCGCCTTCCTTCTCGCCCAACGTGAGCCAGGGAGATGGGATAGAATGACAGAGGCAGACATGGCGCTCAATTCCCAAGAAAAGAAGAAGAGGAGGAGGGATGACGCCGAAGAGAGGAGGAGGAGCAAGGCGTCGCGTCGGAGGAGGCGCGGGCGGCAGCCGACCAAGTGGAGCTGGAAAGCATAACCTCGAGTAGCTCCGAATCGTCCCCACTTCGCGGAGCCGTGAGACCTGGCCCCAGCATGAGTACAGCCACTCTGTCATCCCGAAAGCGTGGTCGAACCACGGCCATCACGCCGCAACTTTCCGCTAACGTCTAACGTGTGTGTGTGTGGGGGGGGGGGCGGGGGGTCGGTTGGACCCCTCTGCCTTTTGGCTCCAGATCGCGCTAGAGCTTTGCGAAAAAACGAGCGTGTTGCCCGTGACGAGAGGAAACCGATGATATCCAATTTAAGGTCCTAGGTCATTGGTTGACCTTCCAGGTCAGGTCAATGACCCAGTGGTCAGAAAAATCGGGACCTGCAAGAGCTTCGTACAGTGAAGCTGTATTGTTTTTGGGGGTGCTGATCACGAATTTCATGCTAGTTTTGATCACATATGATGTCTTCGTGCATTTAGACCAGGTCGGGTCAGGTCAGGTCAGGTCAGCCATTAGGCGTCCTGCCGGCTACCCATAGTAGGTCTCAACTACCACTGGTGGCGTCGTAACACATAACAAAGGCACCAAAACTACTTCGTAAATGTTCAAATGGATGCTAAATTCGAAATCAGCCCGAAAAACTGCCCCAGAAACATGTATACCTCGGAAAAGTGACATGAGGTCATCATAGGTCAATGACCTGACCTGACCTTCAGGTGACCTTGACACCCACCGTAATGCAATGCATGGGGCGAACATCATTTCACATGTTTGGACGTTTATAATCGCAAAAATATTAGAAACACGCGGATAATGAGAGCTGACATACGCTGAATCGCGACTCCGGCCAAACATGGTCTCGAGAAATAGGTCACAGGTCAAAGGTCATTTGGGTCAGGGTCATGAAATTTTCAGAGTATGTATAAAATTGATCATCTCGAGGATACTGAAAGTCTCGTCGCGATCGGCCGCTTTTTACGTGGGTTATTCGCGAAAACTCATGGGGGTCCATCCCACCCCTACACATACGAGGGTTAATATGCATTGAGCCACCAAAAAGCATCCGCCGATTTCGCTCTTTTTGCTCTTTTTCCACGTTTCTAGACGAATGGCATCATTTGAGGGGGCGCAAGCGCGAAAAAATAAAAATAAAAATTTTGTATGGAAATAAGGACCACCCTAATGGTCATTCAAGGTCAGGTCACCAGGTCACTTGAAGTGACCTCACCTCATAAAAAGTTTCAATGTCTGTCATAGCTACACCGAGTGACCGATCGCTTTGACACCTTCAGTGATTGCTAAGAGCAATAGCATGTACAAAATGTATATCTCAGAATTTTGATATCGATGACCTAAGGTCAGGTCAATTTTGCGACCTCCCCATTATAAGTCAATGGGAGAAAATTGAAATGCGCCTCTTTTGGACGAAAGACATTATAAACACTCCCAAACACCGAATTACAAGTGGTTTAGACGCACTTAACATGAAAATGGTGTCCGTGACCTTTGTTTATGCCCTGAGGTCATCTTAGGTCACGAATGGTATCTAACAGTTTTTCGCAAATAATTTTTGATTGAGGCGAGCGATGAAAACGCCTTAGATGTGTTCAGCTCGACGATACGGATCGAATGATATACAACATGACCCTTTCCGGTCAGGTCATGACCTTGACCTGAGGTCAAATTTTCAAGTTGACCTTTCAAGATCAAGTTATAATTTATTCGATGCGTCTTGACAAGAGGAACACGATGCCGGTGAAAGTAAGCTCGTACAAGGCTTGGGTCAAAAGTTATTGCAGAAAAACTGTTTCCGAAAAAATCGGCTATTTTTGCAGTTTTTGCCCCCTGCAGGCGAAACGGTTGACGTTAGGTCAAATTTGAGAGAATTACTCAGAAAGGCCGTTAATAAGGCTATCGAATGCGCTTTTCCGCGGCGCTGTAGCTCTATTGGTTCCCGAGTTATGCGTTGGCTTCTTGGAAGTTTTCGACATTTGACCTGGAAATCGGCGAAATTTTGCCTTTAATGACCTCTGGTGACCTGACCTTTGACCTGACCAAAAAATTGACCAAAGTTTCGTCATTATTTTTGACGCTCTTTCGAACGCCACCTTCCGCGTATCGCTACGTGGCCCAGGAGCCGAGTTACAAAGGGGGGGGGGGGGTGTTCAAACACCCCCCCCCCCAGCAGGGCGTGGAAATCCAGGACCCCCAGCCGGGCGTGGGTTATTATAGTTCAAGCGTATTGTATTGTACAATTGGTACAATAGTAAAGCGCGTCGTTTCTTTTAGATAGGTGGAAGTTGGAACGAGAGGCAATTGTGTGATTGTCGGATTGTCCTGCCTTGAAAGGAACGCTCATATCAGCATCAACAGACAACAACCTGTTAATATTCACGGATGACTGCATGCAATTAAGGTGACCAATTTTCATCGAAAGGTACGGACTGCATACAATTAAGGTGACCAATTTTCATCGAAATTTATAGATCAATTAAGTTATCGAGATGCGATTGCTAAAAACACATTTTTTTTCGGACCTCGGAGCTGTGACGTCCAAAGAGAGGTGACAATTATAGCGCATTGTGGCCACCAGTTACTGTCCCTCTCCTTCATCTTCGCCTCCGCCCTACGTCTCCTTATGGGAACTGCCCCCCCCCCCCCTGGCCGCCACCAGCAGGCACAGTACGCCAACTTTGTATAGATAAGTTCACATTCCCAATATACTTTTAAAGCAAAGTAAAAATAGGTAGGAGCGTTCTTATCGGTAGTGTCGGGGCACGCACGGGGACGCGCCGAGACGCGCTATGCGGTGGATGCGGTGCAGCCGGCGCCCAGCGGGCGCACACTGGGCCGATCGCCAGGTCTAGCACGACATGGGTAAAAAATCGAACTTTGTGGATGTGCAATGAAACGTATACCAATTTGTTCAAAAATGATCATACTGCATTGCTGTGGTCTTTGGTTTTCAACACAATTGCTATTTCATGGCGAAAACTCAGCTTAAACACGAACTTCGGAATCGTTTGGACCGAACTAGTCCCCCGCACTCTTCGACAACGAATTTTTGATCCACGAAAACAATCACAATTTGAGGAGGAATTCCACATTTATATACATCAAACAATAGCTCAGGTTTTGCAGAACACACATAACCACATGACAATGGCGAACTCTTACTTGGTTATGATGTATTTGCACCGCAAAGATTTAAAGACGAAAATATAATTTCACATAATTGATGTCACACACAAATAGACTTTTAAAAAAGTACCGCAAAGTACCGCTTCGAAAATCTCGGTACATGTCAATGAGTCATTGCAGTACAAGATCCAACAGTCATTTCTTGCGACTTTTTGCGACTTTGGATGTAGCAGCCAAACATCAACCCGCGCCGGACCGGTATTCGGCGTCAAACGCGCCGAGCCGGGAGGTGTTGATTGAACACTCCCCCTTCTAACTCGGCTCCTGGGCCACATAGCGACACGTAGTAAGTGGCATTCGACAGAGCGCCCGAAATTCCAGATAGAGTAGTTAGTCATTTCTAGGTCACGTCAAAGGTCACGTCACCAGAGGTCATCAAAGGTAAAATGTTGCGTATATCACCATTTCTCGAAACACCGGCCCTTACTTCGGGGACCAATAGAGCTACATCGTCGCAAAAAGTGCATTCAATTGCTCTTTTAGCGGTCTTTCTGAAATAACCCCTCAGATTTGGCTTAACCCTCGCATGTGTAGGGGGGGGGGGTCGGATGGACCCCCCCCCCCATGGTTTTTCGCGAATAACTCGCGTAAAAAGCGGCCGATCGCGACACAACTTTCAGTACCCTCGCATTGATCAATTTTACACCTACCCTGAAAATTTCATGACCCTGACCCAAATGACCTTTGACCTGTGACCTCTTTTCCGAGACCATGTTTGGCCGGAATCGCGATTTCGCGTATGTCGGCTCGCACTAGCCGCGTGTTTGCAAGCTTTTCGTGGTTTCAAACGTTCAAACATGTGATTTGATGTTACTCCAGTGTGTGTCAAGGTCACCTGAAGGTCAGGTCAGGTCATTGACCTTTGGTGACCTCGGGTGACCTCGGTTCACTTTTTCGAGTTTTACATGTTTCTAGGCTAGTTTTTGGAGCTGAATTCGAATTTAGCAACCATTTGAACATTTACGAAGTAGTTTTGGTGACTTCGTAACATGTTACGAAGCTGTCAGAGGCGGTTGACACGTACTACGAATACCCATCACGACGCCTACTGGTTGACCTGACCTGACCTGACCCGACCTGGTCTAAATGCTTCAAGACATCATCTGTGATCAAAACTAACACGATATTCGTGATCAGCACCCCGAAAAACCCCTAAGCAGCCACACTTTACGACTTTCTAACAGGTCCCGATTTTCCCGACTTTGGGTCATTGACCTGACCTGGAAGGTCAACCAATGACCTAGGACCTTAAAATTGGGTATCATCGGCTTCCTCTCGTCACGGGCAACACGCTCGTTTTTCCCGCGAAGCTCTAGCTCGATCAGGGGCCAAACGGCAAGGGGGGGGTCCAACCGACCCCCCCCCCTACACATTAGAAGCTGGCAAACGCCGCACACATGCGAGGGTTAACCCTCGCCCCTAGTGGTGTTTTTCCAGCCGCGAACGTATAGAAGGGGTCCGTTGGCCCCCCCCTCCCTGCCGTTTCGCCCCTGATCGAGCTAGAGCTTTGCGGAAAAGACGAGCGTCTTGCCCGTGACAAGAGGAAGCTGATTATACCCCATTGTAAGGTTCTAGGTCATCGGTAGACCTTCCAGGTCAGGTCAATGACCCAAAAGTCGGGAAAATCGGGACCTGTTAGAACGTCGTAAAGGGTGGCTGCTGTGTTTTTTTTTGGGGGGGGGGGGCGCTGATCACGAATATAATGTTATTTATGATAATAGATGATGTCTTCATGCATTTAGGCCAGGTTGGGTCAGGTCAGGTCAGGTCAACCAGTAAGGGTTTTGCCGGGAACCTATTTGTAGTAGGTGGCAACCGCCTCTGACAGCTTCATAACATGTTACGAAGGCACCAAAGCTACATAGTAAATGTTCAAATGGTTGCTAGATTCGAATTCAGCTCCAAAAACTAGCTTAGAAACATGTAAAACTCGAAAAAGTGAGCCAAGGTCATCAAAGGTCAATGACCTTACCTGACCTTCCGGTGACCTTGACACCCACCCCAATGCATGGGAGCAACATAATATTCCATGTTTGAACGCTTTAAAGCACGAAAAGACTGCAAACTCGCGGCTAATGCTAGCTGACATACGCTGAATCGCGATTCCGGCCAAACATGGTCTCGAAAGAAGGTCACAGGTCAAAGATCATTATAGTCAGGGTCATGAAATTTTCAGGCTAGCTGTGCAATTAATTATCGCGAGTGTGCTGAAAGTTTCGTTGCGATCGGCCGCTTTTTACGCGAATTACTCGCGAAAAACCGAGGGTTCCGTTCGAAGTTTCAGGCCCTGTCGCCCTAGAATGGCATACCGGCCCACTGTGGGGCGGGGGCCGGGGATCAGTGGCCCGGCGCGGGTCAGTCACCGACCGGAGACGCGGACTGCGGCGTACTTGTACCGACTTAGTTAACGACTGCTGTTTAAAACTACTTTTTGCTGTTGACTACATTTTGCGCATCAACTTTTCTCGCACCTATTAACTATTTGCTTAATGACTTTGTGTGTGTTGACTTTTAGCGTGTTGACTTTTAAGCATGTTGACTTTTAGCGTGTTGACTTTTAGCATGTTGACCTTTCGCGTGTTGACTTTTAGCGTGTTGACTTTTAGGCGTGTTGACTTTTAGCGTCTTGACTTTTTGCGTGTTGACTTTATGCGTGTTGACTTTTAGCGTGTTGACTTTTAGCGCGTTGACTTTTTGACATGTCGGCTTTTTGTCTCTTTGACATTATGTCTTTTGACTTCTTGCGTGTTGACTTTTAGCTTGTTGACTTCTGGCGTGTTGACTTTTTGGCAGGTTGACTTTTTGTTCATTTGACATTTTGTCCTTTGACTTCTTGCGATGTTGACTTTCTGTCTGTTGACTTAATGTCCTTTGACTTTTTATCCGTTTACTTTTAACGTTTTGACTTTTCATCCGGGAATCGTTTTAGAGACGTTGTCAAAATACCCTACACTTTTTAGGAGCCGGTGGTGTTATGATGTCCTCTGTTTTTGAATATTTTCATACCGGTTCTGTCACAGTGCATTCAGTAAGCGACCATACATGCAATAAAAACAGTGGGTTCTCGAGAGTAACGTTACGGAATAGAGTGAATGCTGATACGATGTTCAGCATGTTGGAGCGCAGTTAGATCGAGTAGGACTTTCATCGGGCTGTGGCACATCGATGTCCTCTGATTTTAAATATTTTCACGCATTTTATAAGGAAATGCGATTATTTTCTTTCATTCAATGCAATAAAAAACATGGGTTCTCGATTCTATGTCAATCAAAGGACCGATCAAAATGGGTTATGTTTTAGAGACGTTGTCAAAATACCCTACACTTTTTAGGAGCCGGTGGTGTTATGATGTCCTCTGTTTTTGAATATTTTCATACCGGTTCTGTCACATTGCATTCAGTGAGCGACCATACATGCAATAAAAACAGTGGGTTCTCGAGAGTAACGTTACGGAATAGAGTGAATGCTGATACGATGTTCAGCATGTTGGAGCGCAGTTAGATCGAGTAGGACTTTCATCGGGCTGTGGCACATCGATGTCCTCTGATTTTAAATATTTTCACGCATTTTATAAGGAAATGCGATTATTTTCTTTCATTCAATGCAATAAAAAACATGGGTTCTCGATTTTATGTCAATCAAAGGACCGATCAAAATGGGTTATGTTTTAGAGACGTTGTCAAAATACCCTACACTTTTTAGGAGCCGGTGGTGTTATGATGTCCTCTGTTTTTGAATATTTTCATACCGGTTCTGTCACATTGCATTCAGTGAGCGACCATACATGCATTAAAAACAGTGGGTTCTCGAGAGTAACGTTACGGAATAGAGTGAATGCTGATACGATGTTCAGCATGTTGGAGCGCAGTTAGATCGAGTAGGACTTTCATCGGGCTGTGGCACATCGATGTCCTCTGATTTTAAATATTTTCACGCATTTTATAAGGAAATGCGATTATTTTCTTTCATTCAATGCAATAAAAAACATGGGTTCTCGATTCTATGTCAATCAAAGGACCGATCAAAATGGGTTATGTTTTAGAGACGTTGTCAAAATACCCTACACTTTTTAGGAGCCGGTGGTGTTATGATGTCCTCTGTTTTTGAATACCTATTTTCATACCGGTTCTGTCAAATTGCAATCAGTAAGCGACCATACATGCAATAAAAACAGTGGGTTCTCGAGAATAACGTTAGGGGAAGTTGGGGGAACGCCGAAGACTTTTTTTCTGACGCCCGTAGCACGCAAGGTAGACAACATAAGCTATTCTTGTTGGCGTCATTCGAGAGGCCAGTCTTTTGCCTTTCAAACATACCAAGCGCATTTGATGAATTCGCATACCGTTAAGCGCACAAATTAAAAATATCAAAGAAGTGACTTTTTCGGCGTTGCCCCGGACTGCGGGGAAAGCCGAAAATGGGAGAAATAATCTACGGGGAATGCCGACATTGATATTTTGCCATTTTATCTCAAACTTTATCCAGAATTCATCAAAGCTGACACGCGTTTTAAGAGCTTGAGGACGCGGTGCACACTGGAAGTTATAATTGTGTGATATAATAAAAAAAATGCCAGGTAAATCATTCCTTATAGGTAACAGGCCGTTGTGTCCGTTGAAAGTGTAATTTGTGTGACTAAAAATACGCGTTGCTATTCTACAGCAGTAAAGTCCACGTAGCGTGCTTTTAACACGTGCGTAATCGCACGTTTTCGGCATTACCCCAGCCAGCCATACTTTCATTTGCAGGCCCATAACTTTTCAACGTGCTGTATAAATTTCAAATAGGCAGCACACTTATGCAAAGACATGTTAAAGATTACTTGACCGAATTGGCTAGACAAACGGTAGCATAATGAGTAAGAAATGCAGCTTCAAAGGCGCATGTAGTACAAGGGAAACGTACCTTGAAAACGCTCTTGGCGCCCTCACAGTCGAAGTATTCCGAATGACGACTCGTAACAAACATGCGATAATTGTAGTCACTTAAGCTTCAGAGCATCACTGACAGGTGGCATCCATGTGTTACGGTTTTCGAAATATCTCGAATTTCGGCTTTGCCCCAACTCCGGCATTGCCCCAACTTCCCCTACGGAATAGAGTGAATGCTGATACGATGTTCAGCATGTTGGAGCGCAGTTAGATCGAGTAGGACTTTCATCGGGCTGTGGCACATCGATGTCCTCTGATTTTAAATATTTCCACGCATTTTATAAGAAAATGCGATTATTTTCTTTCATTCAATGCAATAAAAAACATGGGTTCTCGATTCTATGTCAATCAAAGGACCGATCAGAATGGGTTATGTTTTAGAGACGTTGTCAAAATACCCTACACTTTTTAGGAGCCGGTGGTGTTATGATGTCCTCTGTTTTTGAATATTTTCATACCGGTTCTGTCAAATTGCAATCAGTAAGCGACCATACATGCAATAAAAACAGTGGGTTCTCGAGAATAACGTTACGGAATAGAGTGAATGCTGATACGATGTTCAGCATGTTGGAGCGCAGTTAGATCGAGTAGGACTTTCATCGGGCTGTGGCACATCGATGTCCTCTGATTTTGTGTGTACCAAGGAATTCTGTAAGATACTGGGATTATTTACCTTCATTTAGTGGAATAAAAAACGTGGGTTTTCATGTCTAAGTCAATTAAAAAATCCATCATGACGGGGCATGAAAGACGATGATGGCCTTGCGATGATGTAGGCTGAGGATAGCGTTCAATGATTTAGGAAGTGACGTTTTATGACGTTTTATTACGTCATACTGCAGCGTGAGTAGCTACATAGCCCACTCCCAGCTGAAGAAAAGTTGTTACATGAGTTTGCATTATAAATTGGTGAAGTGTCTTCACTTGTTATTTATTAAGTACTGTCTCCACGTGTAAACATTTTCGGTTTTTACGCGTTTTAGCAAACGAGAGTTTTGCGCTTTTTTCGCTTTTTAACAGACGCTTTTGCGAGTTTTGCGAGTTTTTCGCTTTTTACGGTTTTAGTTTGTCAGTCTTTCAGAACAATTACAATTTCAGAACAATTTCAATTTCAGAGAAAGAACATCTTTCTCCGCCCTTCGTGCGCTGTATGCCGTGGCCCTCTTGTCCCACAGGGCAGGTATATCTGGCGCACGGCTTCTATTAACCCCTCGATTTTCGCTGTAAAGATAGTTATAGGGGTATCATCACGTTACCCTATTGTTATCACCGCTATGACATCAGTTAATTATCAATTATCAGAAATGATCTGATATCGTAATATCTGTTATCCATAGACTCACTATGTAATTATTTGACATCCACATCGTCGAAATAGCAACAGAAGTTATTGGTATGGTTGTCTGAGTACTTGCCATGATCATTAGCTTAATCAACTTGCGTTTCATCGCTTTACACACTTTCCATTGCATCCATTTCACCGTAAAATGGTATTAACCCTCGCCCCGTTGGGGGGGGGGGGCCATTTTGGCCCTCCCTGTGGTTTTTCCTGAATAGCAAGAAAACGGCGGCGCGCAGCGCCGCCAAATTTTCAGTACCTTCCCGGGCATCAATTTGACACCTTCACACCAAATTTCAAGTCTTAGGTCACCTTAGGTCAGGAGTTATTGAGGTCAAACTGAGGTCATGTTCGAGCAAAAATGAGCAAAAAACATGCAATCTTGAAACGCTCACCAAATCTACAGTTATCAAGCAATTTCAAAGTTCTTTATATGGTCTAGTAGACAAAAAGCGGCGCTACAAAACTGCTATCTCGGATTTTCAAAATTTTTGGTTTTTGACCAAAAAAAAAATCAAAAAATTGATTTTTTTAGAAAAACTTTGAAAACATTCAAAAATTTTCGAATTTCGAAAAAAACGGAATATATGTGATAGTCCCAGCGCTCTTCTATATACATACCAAATTTCAGATCGATATCTCGTTTTTTGGCCAAGTTATAGCGAAAAAAACTGTTCAAAAATGATGACGTCAAATTTTTTAACCCAATTTTTAGCGATTCTAGACCACATAAGGCAAAACAAAGACCACCATTGAACTCCCCGTGACGAGCTGCATCGATTCGATACCCATTTTATGCAAAAATATTAACTTTGAAATTTGACCTAATTTGACCTGACCTTGACCTGACCTTGACCTGACCTTGACCAAAACGTGATCTAAGCTGGCCCCAAAGACTGCCTGACCCATATAATCGCATTTGTCATGTAAAATGGACCATAAAACATGTATCACACGACACTTTCATATTGTGACCCCCCCGTGACCTGACCTCTGTGACCTGACCTGGTATCAGTGACCTCAAATAGCAAAATATGTGTTTGAAGAACATTTCCCCATCGATGATTTTCAATTAAATGCATTTTACTCGATTTTACAACGCATTTCTTGAAGTGCCTGTAAACGGTGAAAATTGGACCTTTGACCTGACCTGTGACGTCATCGGTTTGACCTAGGTCAATAAAATTGGGTCACAAGGTAGTTCCCCGTTCGGGCTATCCAACGCCGTTTACCGCTTGTCGCTATGTTGCGTGGTTCTCGAGAGCTTAGGGGGGGGGGCCAAAATGGCCCCCCCCCAACCGGGCGCGTTGCTCGGCAGAGCTCAACGGGGCGCGGGTTAATAGCAGAAGGATTACCTTCTTAGCCTTGTCAAAAACCGGAAAACTTTCATTCGATCCAAATGTTTGGATAAAATCGCGCGTTTTTACAAATGAGAGTTTTGCGTTTTTTAAAGGTTTTACGAGTTTTGCATGACACAACCTGACGCGTTTTACGAGTTTTGCAGTTTTTTGATTTTATGAAGCCACGCGTTTTTCGATTTTTGACAAATCTTCCGCCGTGGAGATGGCACCGTGTAATTTAATGGTACAGATCAACGCCGGATCATGAAAAACTCGCAAAACATCAAAAAAGCGTTAAAACGTCATTTAAAACGCGCAAAACATGTACCGTGGAGAACGACCTTTACACTATGGTAATTCGTTTTTGACCGTGGTCACTTTGCTTACACCAGTTATTACCACACCCCTCAGGCTAATGTATTTGAATAGGCCAGGCATACAGTAAGTCGCTTTGAACAGGTTTGTGAATCCAGTTGCCTACTCTCCGTGCCAATCCTTCATTCATGCAACTGTGCGCTGCTTTCGGAGCGCAATCATTCTTGCTAAGTGTAGGTAACTGCCCGCTCTGATCAACATCTCAACATCTAACCAGAAACTGATATAGGTACGCTTGAGCTAACTATGCGGATTGCAGAACCTGAAAGAAATAGCAATGACTTAAAGCTTTATTTTCGGTAGAAGGGATTCACAGCAAGACTAGTTTGTTATTCCAAACAAGACTAGTGACGAGACAGGTGACGCTCAGATTGCCCGATAGCTTGTTGTGACCAGCTTGGCATGTCGAAGAGCGATAGACCAGAATACATAAACCTCGCACATAGTACGTCTGCAGTGCAACAAGCCAGACAGCAACAACGATGCATGGATGGAGCGAGATTCACAACCAGCATGTAATAATCTTGCAAGCGATCGCGAGGCACTAAGGGTCACCAATAACAGCGCGTTATCATCGGAGGGCGCAGATGCCTGTAAAACTGCCCAAGCACCAGAATACATTGATTACACGTTGAAGAGTGCCACACACAGGCAACAGCTTACAAACTTAGAGCCGTCGCCATACTACGACAATCTGGTATTGGCTACGAAAAGGAAAAACTATCAAAAAAGATCCTAAGAAACAGACCAAGCGGGACAGTACGCCTCCCAAAAACATGTACAAAGACCATGAGTGAGGGGATAGGTCACCCTTCAGCCAGCCACCCGAGTCCACTGCCGGTCCCGGGCACGCTGACGTACGTCCTTGTAAAGCACCGGACACACTGGCGGTCGGTCGCGAAGGACGGCTCTGCTGCGGCTGGAGCTCGCTCAGTTCGCCCCTGTGGCGACCCCTCTCTCACTCCAGCTTATTAGCGGCATCGCTGGCAGTCTCCATCGCTGAAAAAGGCCGCAGGAACAGGGTGTTAACAATACAGGAACCAAGACCTGGTCATGCCCGCTGTTTAATACACTGTGCGCCAGTAATAGCTCGAAGACATTCACGCGTGGACAATGGATCGTGGGCTGGCGATTCCTGACACTCAGTGAGGATACATTCCACCCGGCAATGAGCACAATCCATGAGTGAGTTGAGTGACATTGCTTGATCTGTATTACAATTTCCGAGGAACGGAGGAACAAGCACTATCTGAGAAATCTTACCCCTAAGCGCATGCTAGGCATAAAGCATAGCTATGTTGGCATAAAGCAAGCGCAACAATCTCTACCACGAACCACCGACATCACTGCCTTTATCACAGAAACACACAGGCACCGTGCAAACAGCAACGCCCTATCGGTCCGACCGTATCTTGAGCAAACCACCAAAGCTAGTCAGGCATAAAACCGGCATAAATCCCAACCGCTAGTCCCGAACTACTCCAAGTCAACCCGCACCGAATGTGCGTTAGGGTGACAACAAATTCTGACAAGCAATACTTATCAACGGTAAATTGCTCACCCTTCTGCGCCGACAGGTCGACATACTTCTTGGCCTTTTCACGGATCTCATCGGCAATCTCGTCCAGATCACTCTCATACTTGAGGAAGTGGGGCCTGATGACACGCTTGTAGATGACGGCGCTGCCGTTCCACGAGGCCGGCACGGCGCAGTACATCAGGAACATACACTTGAACAGCCAGTAGAACGGGAACCAGCTGAGCAGGATGTCCGAGAAGAACTCGACGGTGCCGAACACGGCGTACACCACCCAGTAGGTCAGCCACTGGGTGTCGTCCTCCTTGCGCGACGACTCCACGGCCTTGATGGACGCGTAGGCGGGGTACACGAACGCGATGATGTTGCACAGCAGACCGGCGGCGTAGCCGAAGGCCAGGTACAGCGCCAGCAGGGCAACCACGCCTGAGGGCAGAGGCAAGAATGGTGTTGATGATGCCGACGATTCCCTGGAATTCCACGGTCATCGGCGCCCAGATGCAGGGAACGGGTTAATGCAGAAAAGAAGCTGGTGTACTGGGTGTTTCACTAGGTTGTCAAACAGTATCTGATTCTAAAAGCAACCTTGAAAACACAAAGCACCTGACTGTGCATATGGTTTAGCCCTAATTCAATATACCCTGGGTTTAGCTGCAAAAAGTTGGACATTTGTGTTTCGCCCACTCATGCTCTCAGTGCAAACTTATGCGAAGGCAGTAGGATGTGAAAGACGCCAGCCATTTTTGTCATGCAAGGTCATATCTGCAGGATGGATTGCCTGGGTTCATGTACCTAAGACGCTGGAATTCTGCCAGCAAGGTACCTTCTTGGGTTTCAGCTTCCCGGAAGGTGCATCGGTAGCTGTTTCGTGGCTCGGCGCCAACCGCGCCGGACCGGGGGGATGGTGGTGTTTGAACTACCCCTCCCCCTTCTAACTCAGCTCCTGAGCTACGTAGTGACACGCGGTAAACGACATTCAAAAGGGCATTAAAATCACCACAAAAATAAATCAGTCATTTTCGGGTCAGGTAAAAGGTGAGGTCATCAGACTAGAGGTCATCAAAGGCAATCTTATGCCCATTCCAATATTTTTTTCGAAAAACCGACGCATAACTCGGAAACAAATAGAGCTATTTCACCACAGGACATGAACCACTTCAAGAAGTAACATCGGGCCCGAATTCTCTTGACACTTGCCATTGACTTTTCAAAGGTCACCCATTAAACTAAGGACTTTATCTCTGAAAATCAAAACTGGTATTCACAGCATATGACACGTCTTAAGGGTACTTTTGGGCATAGAACATGATGGCGACATTCATTTTATCACGTGAGCACATGTTTGGTTGAAAAAGATTGATTTAAGAAATGTATACAATATAGGTGTTCTATATACTCTGTACAATATACATCATGATCATGAAATAGTCACAAGTAATTGCCAAGTTTCAGTTCAAGATTTTAGAAAATCCAAGATGAGAATGAAAATTGCAGATAGCCATTGACTGTTCATAATATTGGCAGTTTAATGGCATTTACCACACATCTGTACATCTGTTCTGTCACCAGATGCCATGGGGGCTTTTATGTTGATGTGCCACAATTTTGCGCAAGCAATTTGTGCTAAATTTTGACACAATCTGTACCTATCTAAAACCAGGGTAATTAGTGCCAAAACTTGGTTCTTATCATCCAAGGATTATTGGAATGGCGATTGGACCTCAAACAACAGGACCACAGACAACTGGACCTCCAAAAGTCTGATTGGAAGTAAGGACTAAGGTTTGTCACAAATCAGCCTGAACTTTTAACACTAATTGTCAAAATGTTGGCACAAAATCAATTGTGGCAAATTTCAGCACATGAGCCCCATGGCGTCGAAAGTAGTGTATGGATTTTTCCTGTCTGGCATGAGTCAATCCAGGGACAGGTGAGTACTCAATTTAAATGTAGACTGTAGGTAAGGAGAGAGAGCTAGCTAAGGTTGGATCTTGTCATCTTGTCCCAAAATATCTTTAACTCGTCCACCAGACGCCGTTGAAAACAGGGTGCCGGAGGGCAAATTAGCCACGTGACATTTGGAACTACTCCCCCTTTGTGGGCCTTCTACATGCTAAATGTCACGTGTGAATTTCACGAACCTTGATCAAATTGCCCCAGGCGCCCTGTTTTCACCGTCGTCCCATCCACCTGTGCAAAAATTTCTTCAATTATCCTTGTGTCAAAATTTTGACTCACTGACTCATGCCAGGTACCTAATGGGCTGAAATTTTGGCACAATCTGCCTGTTACGCCGGACATGTGGACAATACCTGTTCTTCTCCAGTCTGAATTAATCGCACCAAAAAAATGACATTTTTACTAACACTGAAGATACACCATATGATACACGACACGAGAATTTATTAGGTACAGAATCTTTATTACCGACGTAGAAGAGGAGACATGGGCCCTGTTTCACCGGTGATAGCAGCACGCCGATTTTACGACTTGTCAAATTGGGTTTCCATGGAGAAATCAACAGGCCCATTGCTCCAACACTACCACAAGTGTGACGTCAGCTCGCGCAATTTGATAGCAGCGTGGTAGCAGCAGCCCGTGAAACACCGCCATGGTCACCGTATACCAGATGCTCCACGGCGGCATCGACGTACCTCCGGAGATGTTTCTACGCAAGTCTGACTCAGCTAGGACACGGGGACATCAATGGAAGCTGTGCAAAACTAGCGTGAAGACCACCATCCGCAAGAGCGTGTTCAGCTCCCGAGCAGTCAATGACTGGAACTCTCTCCCGCCACAAGTTGTGTCTGCCACAACAGTCAACGAGTTCAAGACACTACTTGACAAGCACTGGAGAGGCATCATGTTCGACACTCCCTACCCTTAAGAGCCTAGATACTCCCAAACCTTGAGCTCGATGAGAACGGGATCTCCAGGCCAAGTAGCCTTTTTTCCCGACTACCAACAAGGTAAGGTAAGGTAAGGCAAGGAGAACATTTACAGCTTCCCCAATCAGTAGGCGGAACTATGGTCAAGCGTACCCATTTTCGGGAACGCATTTTCGTTCCCATGTTTGGGAACGATAAACCCAAATATGGGAACGCCATGTAGGCATTATTTAAAACAAGAAGAAGAACCGTTAAATGACGTCCAAAAAATATAAAACGATCGTGAACCGCCTGATATTTGTCTCAATATTGTTGGGAAAGAGTTTGATATTGTAAGGCCCATCGTAGTTTCAAACCGTTCCCCTATTTCTAAAGCAGTCCATCATCCGGGCCGCGAGCCCAAATTTGGGAACGCTCTCGTACACTGGCGCTGTAAGCGTTCCTTATTATGGGAACGGCGTACCCAAAATTGGGTATGATTTCACCGACGCCTTTCAGGGGCTCTTTTCATTAACAAGCATCACGTCCAACGCCGCAAATTATTGTTAAAGGGACCCTCCCACCTTCAAAAAAGTTTATGAATTGGCATGAAAGTGATGTCGCTCGGTTCAGAAAGAGCGAAAACGAATATCTACCAAATTTCACCGAAAAATGTTCACTGGTTTTCAAGATATTAGACTTTTACTTTTGTTTACTTTTTTTGGGATCTCCGCTGTTTCTAGCGACTTTATTTTAGAAGTGCGGCGTTTGCGGCAGATGTTGCGCGCAAATATCATATACCACCGCGTGCTACAAGACGTTTTAGTCAAACATTTAAAAATCGTTAGATATTTGCGCTGACGTCACACATTCAGAGGGGTATTCCTAAGCATTAGCCCCTCTGAATCAAAATGCTGCAATTTTGAAATTCAATATTTCCGATTTAAGGCATTTCTCGATGTTGTGAGTGCCGAAACCGGTAATTGTGAGCCAGGGACCCCATTTTGGCTATCTCAACTCAAATCTAATGTTAAGGTGGGATGGTCCCTTTAACGCAACAATCATCAGATGACCTTTCCGGCAAGACCGTCGCATGTTTCGCCCGGTCTTCTGCGCTTTTATTCCCGTCGATCTCGCAGCGGGCACGCCCCCCTCTGCAGGATTACGTAATTCATAACGCTCAGCGATGTTCAACAAGGTCTTCCATACCTATATCCACCGTCCGCGCCGAGGGTGGAGACATGTCAAGCACCTGTCTGTTTATCACCGATAGTTGACGAGCACAGGGAAGTATCCAAATATGGGAACGCTGAATATGTTACACCCTCAAAACACCTAGTCCCATGGAAAATCTAGTTTTTTCCTTTCTTAATGAGTGTAAGTGGCAAAAGGCCTGGTAGGATGGGCACGAGGAATGATCGAAATCAGCATAAAAATTATGAATAAGCCACACAGAGCGACCTATATAAGAGAAATTCCCCCAAAACGATCATGCTTAGAAACACGGAAGGCAAAAACCACGCTCATGACTCACCTCATAAAACAACGCTAAACAGCTAGCATCCAAATAAAATATGTCTTTCCGGGCTGATGAAATACAGCTGAATAAGTTTAAACCACTGAAACTGAGTTTACAACAGTAGTTCGGTAAAATCACTGACGTTCCACGCGGTCGTGCGCCCCGACACCAAAAGTCAACAATATTACCTCGGGACTGTCCGCGCGTTCGCTTGCAATGTCAGCATCTGGTGTCGCTAGTATGAAACTTCATAACCAGGCGAAAATTATTATACTTGACCTCAAAATGTAAAAACGCTTCATTTTCCTTTAAATTGCATGTTAAATGTAGTATAACCCATGTTTTCACCATTCCGTCATTTCAAAAAATCATTAAAAATATCATTCGACGGTCAATTTCCTTGTTCAACGGTCAGATTAAAGATAATTTTATAGAGATTTAGTAGATACTTAAATTAGCCTGCACTTTTTTGAGACGTGATGCACTAATGAGTTTTAGTGGGCGAACGGCCGAAAAATTACCTTCCGTTCTCATAAATGGGAACTTTCCTACGTTCCTATACGTTCCTTATTCCTATATATATTCGTTATATTGTATATATATATATATATATATATATATATATATATATATATATATATATATATATATATATATATATATATATATATATATATATATATTATATATATATATATATATATATATATATATATATATATATATATATATATATCTCTAGAACACCAGTAGAACAGAAGGCCCAGTAGAACACTGGCTTGAACAACACAAACACAAACCCACTCACAAACACCTGAAGGAGAACACTGAGATCATCGCCACTGTCAACGACCACCATCGACTGTTCATACACGAGGCGATATACATCACCAGACACAAACCACCACTCAACATACAAAAGTACACAAACATCTCTCTGGCACTCTGGGGAGTGTAGAGATGATATGTGTCACGCCTGAATTGTATGTAGGAAACTGTGTGGAATGTCATGTAGATGGAAAGTGATTCAAATGGTGCGTGAGTGCTTCATGAAACATGCACGTTTGTAGTATGTGTGTACGATCATCGATCAATGTAAATAGTTGACTGTCGTATTTGCGCCAGCTTAGTGAAAGTGTTATGATTATGCCGTCACATGTTTTTGTTGCATAGCTATTTTCCTAAACGACGAATGAGAAGTAGCATATCCCGACGGACCCTGTTGATTTTGTACTCAGTCTTGAAAATGATTGTTTGAGAATACAATCGAAACGCGTCGACAAAATGAAAAACTTTAATGAATATAACTGAAACATTAAACTCGCTACCTGAAACAATCAAGAAAACATTCAACCAAGCCCAAAAACTCAACAAAAAACTATCAAAAGCGAAAGCTGCCTTGCTGTTTAATGACATCTGCCTCAAAGAAAATATCTTGCCCAAATACACCAATGTAATATATATATATATATATATATATATATATATATATATATATATATATATATATATATATATATATATATATATATATATATATATATATATATATATATATATATATATATATATATATATATATATATATATATATATATATATTAGTGTAAGCTGGAAGCAGATTATTCTTATGGCAATGCTCATTAAATGATAACGCAGCTTTTCCGTTTATAAGCTTACGGTTTATGGACTCTAGTGCTCTTATAGCTTTCTTATTGCTTTCAACATGTTCAAAAAGGATATTACCCAAGCTCATAATGGTTAACAAAAGTATTATTTCCATTAAATTGACCTTATAGTTCGACGCGTTTCGTATATTCCCTATACATTTTCAAGAACAAAGGTCATGTCACACATTTCGGTCAAGTCAGTTCGTTTGAATTAATCCACCGCGAGATAGTCGCTCGTGATAAATTGCAAAAGACATTTCTGAAGAAACTTGATATGCTGTTAGGAAATGAATTAAACGAGTTACATCAACATTAACGAATTGCAGATCTATCCATCCAGGTAAGCGCAGCTTTCTAGTGGGCGACACGTGACCTAGGTCAGGCGCCGACCCTCATACAACTGCAGGGTTCCTCGGGCGTTTATCTGCCGATTGATGGCTGGGTCCTTTTCCCTGATCATGATGGCCTCGAGAGCCGCCAGTCGTCGCCAGTCCGATGCTCTCGCCAGAATGGAGGTGTTGTCCACGATTTCCCGTCTGGTCAGTAGGGTTTGGTCATAGACCTCTGTATACATGGACTGGACACAGAAAATCCGGCCATGACCACAACGGCCCTAAAAGTAAATGCTTATAACTCGAGAGTCAGTTCACCTACGACATTCATTTTTTCACCGCCGCATAGCCCCATTCATTGACAATGATGGGGATCATCCGCCGAACCGATGCGGTGTAACGGGGGAGCACCAGCACGTGACGCGTGAGAGATGTTTATGAAAATGGCGTGACAGTATCTCGGGAACGGCTGGACCGAATGAGTCCAGATTTGGCACACAGCTAGGTATAACACACCTGCCAATAACGCATGTCCCAATTTTGAGGTGCCGATGCACGTGCGCACGTGCACACCCCTTTTTTGTATCTCAGAAACTACTCGTCCGATTTCGCTCAAATTTTGTATACAGGCAACAGCCTAACAACCATTGCTGGTTCACACCTCAAGCAAGGGGTGCGGCTGCACGTGCACACGTGCACACCCCTTGTTCTTATCTTGGAAACTAGCCACCCGATTTAGCTGAAATTTTGCATATACCCAAGTGTCTTATAACCATTGCTGGTGTTCGTCTCAATGTTGAGGTGCCGCTGCACGTGCGCACGTGCGCACCCCTCCATTATATCTCGGAAATAAACAGTCCCATTTTGTTGAAACTTTGAATACAATCATGGTCCCCACAACTACCGCTTATTCACACCTGAATAGTTGATATCATAACTAACAATAACAACAAACAACTTAAAACTGTTGATCGTGTAATCCAGCAGATTCTGATCGTTGTAATTGTATGCGGATAAATATCCGGTAGTTGGTGAGCAATTGAGCTAATTTCCTATACTGTTGTATTCTAGGATACTTGTTCTAAAAAACAGTATTAACAGAAGAAACGTTAAATCGGTTTTATTGCTCTGAAAGGGGATAAAAGTGCAACGCTCATGACGGACCGTCTTAAATGAATTCGTCTTAATGACGGCGACGGAAAAGAGCACGTGACTTTCTGTAAAGTATCATTAGCATTATTCCCAGACCTACGTGTTTTGTCATAAAATAGGCATACAACTGGGATTGTATATTTAAGTTTCACTTTTAAGTGTTTCATATTGAGGACTTATCATTAGTTTCGGTTGAATAATTGGTGTCGGTGTGCATACAAACTGATACGTTATGAGATGTCACAAGTAGAAGGTTATTTGTTGAACAATTGTTCGTTTTTTAGCTGCATTTTGAAGAAGACCATTTACCTACAAGATCCCACGGGAAGAGCAAGCAAACGTTTCTGATTGACGCATCGTTACATCTATACACTGTGGTTCCATCCAAGGCCGTATAAGTTAGGTAAGATCGTCCGGGCTCGCTAATGTTACAAATCTGCAACACTACGGTGACGTCACCGGCGCATACGCTCCCTGGCTCCATCCTGACCCTGATGCGGCGGCTGGAATCGCTGCTAATCGAAAAATTACTTGTGCAATAGCGCTTTTAAATGACTTTAAAAAGGGGGAAAATATGATAACAAAATAATTATGAGAATCCCCTGTCCCGACTTGGATCGTACGACCCCGCCACCTAGCGGACAACGCCGTAATTAGGGTTGAGTTGGCGATCTCCAGGTGGCTCGTCACTCGTCAGCTGTCAGCCGCAGGCAGGCGAGGGCCGGCAGGCGCTTAAGTTATGTTAACGCCAGGTCATGCTCAGGAAAATGCGACATGCTTCATAACGGTCATTTATCTCGAAAAAGATGCGGTGCCCTGTGGTGCTATGGCCCACATGACTCGGGACCCGTGAGGCCCCTGTAGTCACCAGCAGCTCCCAAGGCTGCTACGGACGCGATACCGCAGATACGTACTCCGAAAATTGCTAGACAAAGGACTGCGATGGAGCCTGGAGGAATGCATTGCAAGGACTATGTTTTGGTTTATGTTCCTGTGCGTAATCGCGGGGCTATCGGTGTTAGGGTCCCGGGGGCCAAAGCCATGCGGGCAACTGGGGTGTATCTGGATGGTGAATGGTGATGATATCGTGTTTTTGTTCGGCCACATGGGCACAATAACGAAAGCATTGATTCACTCCGTCCGAAAGCCTAGGTACCGAACCAATTAAGAACCACCAACAGATGTATTCCATGACAGGAAACAAAACGACCCCAACACTGCTCGCGCATGTCTATCCAATATCCATCCAGTGAGGGAGCACATGTGGTCCGTGTCCCCGCACACACGGGCACACAGACGATGGGTAACGCAACCACGAGTCGGCACAACGCAATCACGAATGGTTAACGCAACCACGAGTCGGCACAACGCAATCACGAATGGTTAACGCAACCACGAGTCGGCACAACGCAATCACGAATGGTTAACGCAACCACGAATGGTTAACGCAACCACGGGTCGGCACAACGCAATCACGAATGGTTAACGCAACCACGAATGGTTAACGCAACCACGAGTCAGCACAACGCAATCACGAATGGTTAACGCAACCATGAATGGTTCACGCAACCACGAGTCGGCACAACGCAATCACGAATGGTTAACGCAACCACGAGTCGGCACAAGGAGCAAGAGGCCAAGCCGGCAGCTCGCGTGATCACGCCCTGGGTCCGCGCCTCAGCCGGGGTAGGCTCACCGTGCCATCGCCGAACTGGATGACCATCGTGGAAGAGTTCGAGGTCATCTTCCGGTTGATGATGGGTGCTACCGTCGACGGTCAGTCCGGTATCGTGCAGAGGCTGCTGGCGGCACTCCAGGTAAAGCGTCCATCTCTGGACGCCAGGATCGCGAGGAAGCTGGTGACGACGCGGGTCCACCTTCGGATCCGCTCACTAAACCAGCGCCAGGACGAAGTCGTAAGCACAAGTGATCCGCTCCTCGCGTAGGCCGGCCTGGCTCCCAGTGATGGTGCGCCGGGAGCTGCTCGCTGCCCGGCTGAACTGTCTGACAGCCTCAGAAGACAGAAAGTGACGGCGCTCTCCACACTGGCGAGTGATGCCGGGGTAAAGATGTCGGCACTGGACGCCGCCGGCAGACGCAGTGCGTTCTCCACCTGATTCAGCTGCTTCCTGCCGATTTACCTGAAACAAAGTCAAGTGAAATCAATGATCCTTCTTACCTAAGTGGTGGCCTGAGCTCTGCAATACGTGGACGTATCAATGGCCACAAAATCTATCTAATTAAGGTGCTGTTTAAATAAAGATAGAATTAATAGTGAATAGTGATTGTTGAAATGGCGACGGTCGGTGAGCTTAAACTAATGTTAAGTGGGAAACCCCAAAATTTAGTGTGTACAGTCTGTCTTAAAAGTACCGCGCAAAGTGGCGGTGGATCCATCAAGCCTTACCGAAGAAAGGCCTGCTTTAATTTAAAAGTCACCGAACCAATTGACCTGAGGAATGGACGAGAATATCAATTGCTTCGATGACTCAAATTAAGCAGGCCCTCCCTCGGTCAGGCTTGATGGATCCACCGTCACTTTGCGCGGTACTTTTAAGACAGACTGTACAATATCTTAGCGCGAGCACCACTTATCGTAACAACACTGCTCGCTGGGAGCACTACTAAACGATTGGTCTAGCGGAAAGGAGGGTCGGTAGACACTTCAACTATTCTGACTCTCCGGAATTTTACTGATTACCAAAGTCAAGATATAGCATGCAATCCGTCCTGTTTAACGCCAACTCCGATTTCGACTATTTGTCCAATTGAACTGGGCGCAATAAATAGACACATTCAAGTGCAAAACAAAAATAGGAGAGATAATGCAGACATTACACTCATAGAGCTGGTTACAATGGCTTGATTACCATGACGATTGAAGACGATTGAATGATAGCGATAAAAATGTCGAGCAAGTCGAAAAGAAATAAATGCAGCTCACCACTCCGGACGTGCTGGCGGACTTGCTTGGCGGCGCGTCTCTCGGCTGCGACTTCGTCCTGGCGCTGGTTTAGTGAGCGGATCCGAAGGTGGACCCGCGTCGTCACCAGCTTCCTCGCGATCCTGGCGTCCAGAGATGGACGCTTTACCTGGAGTGCCGCCAGCAGCCTCTGCACGATACCGGACTGACCGTCGACGGTATCACCCATCATCAACCGGAAGATGACCTCGAACTCTTCCACGATGGTCATCCAGTTCGGCGATGGCACGGTGAGCCTACCCCGGCTGAGGGCGCGGACCCAGCTGGATGGGACTGAGCTGGGCGGAGCTTGGTCTGTAGTCTGTCCCAGCCCAGCATCCAGGTGGCGGCACTTGGCCGCGACGAAGCCAGCGACAAACGCAAGGGCCTCCCGTTCCAGGCGCTCGTCTCCAGCTGTCGCAGATTCCGACTGGAGAGGCGTGACCTCTTCGTGAGATGAAGATGGAGGAGCGGCTACTGCCTGGTAGGCTCCTTCTGCTTCGTTGTCCTCACGTGCCGCCAGTTCTTGGTCCGGCTCTTCAAACTGGAAAAGTTGAGAACTGTCAAAGCTGGAAATGGATGCAATGATAGTACGAATGCCAAATCAGCTATATTTGGCAGTTGGCACTGCATGCCTAGACATTGCCGTTTTTTGTATGCCTGCACGATTATGCATAAAATGAGAATCTCTACTATAAACTTAAAATATTACTTTAAAGCAGTGCTTAATAATAAGATAGAATCATATGATCCTCTATTTGCAAAATTTCATACGTTCCAAGGGCGTGGAGGATAGTAGACATGTAGCAATTCAGGCAGTGCCCCCAGCTGGTAGGTCTAAGTACCTGAATGAGCAGGCCCTCCAGGGCCTCGTTGGAGACGCACGGGAGCTGCTGCGGTGCGCGGCTCGTCGACATTAAGTCGCTGGGTTCCAGCTGCAGTACTGCTCGACCGCTGGAAGCAGCCACCTGTGGAGCCGGCGCCATTAGCAGCACTTTCAGGCGGGAGCGCACTTCTACCGCGTTGGGCGTGGTATTCGCTCCACCCAGGCTCCGGATCTGCGAAAAGCAGTTCTCTAAGCAATCTTGGTTCAGGTGGCTGGTCAGGACAAACTGCAGCTCGGGCACAGTACGATGGAGCTCTTCGTACAGCCCACGGAGAGATACTGTGGTTCGTAGCATTCCCTGCTGGAACGGCAGCATGCTCCGATGACCGTTGGGGTGCTTTGCAGACGTTTTACGAGTGTCGGAGATCAGAGACGTCATCTTGTCCAGGGCCCGGTCCTGGACCGCTTTGATTTCAGCAGTCCTCCCATAGGCGGACCGCTCGATTGTGGCGTCGAACTGACTCCGGCTGTTCAAAACGTCAAACCACGCATTGGCCGTCAAGACAGCCTCGGCCTGTGGTTGGCGGCGCGGCAGCAGCTCCTTGATGGCGGTGCCCACCGTGTGCGAAAAGAGCTGCGTGGCCAGCCGGACCCGCTGGCTCACCTGACCGGTGCCCTGCAAAACAATGTTGACAACATATTATTGCATTTTCACGTTACAAGCAATAATATGTGCTATAAGGTCGTGTTAGTGGAAAGGGAAAACGTGGGTGTTGTGCGTCGTGTTGGTTCGCACCAGCAAAGTTTATTTTTCACTGATCGTACCACCTCACTTATTTAAAATTTAACAATAAAAAATGCGGTGAGGCTGCTAAGAGGCTGCTGGCGGAACTCCAGGTGAAGCGTCAATCTATGCAGTACTTCTGCGAGCAAATGCATGTTTTCACTGATCGTTCCACCTTCCAACCAACCAACCAACCAACCAACCAAACAAACAAACAAACAAACAAACAAACAAACAAAAGCAAAGCGGCGAATACTACATCAGTTTTGCCACAGAGGAGTCAAAACACATAGCTGCACAGGGCCGCTGTCTGAAGCAGCTAAGTTGGCGGTAATGTTCGGTAGTCACAGCGTTCCCTAAAGCAGTTCTTAAATGCTATATTAAAAGCTCGACAATGTGTCAAAGAAACCACGTTTAGCCCGCAGCAAGACACCAGCTGAGCGACAAACGAAGGAGCGAGACAGCCTGCACGTCGTAAAGCACGAAGCGAGACATCCAAATGACAGTGCAGGGTGGTGGCCAGTGCAGGGCACCCTCTAGCCGGTCCACTCTGGTAGTTGCAAAACGGTTGGAAGATCTCTGATGAGATCTAGAAGCTTAAAAACATCGATCGAAATAGCATTTACCTCGTCTGAAACGTCTGAAAATACTTACCTGAACATGAAGGTTCGTCAACTTGTGGGCGACCCGCAGCTCGGCACGATCCAGCTCGAGCAGCTCCAGGAAGGTACCTCGACCCAGCAGTGCTCGACCGCCGCGACCATCGGGTATCAGGAGTCCTCCGTCGTCCGCGACCGTGTGCACCCGCATCAGTTTGATCAGGTGCGGGGCGTCGGCGAACACCCACACCCTCCTTGGATAAAAGGAATGGACGGGACAAGCAGGATTAGGATCAGGAAAGCTCCTCCAAACGTTATTGGGAAGTTGCCTTTACCATCACACTCATGGAGAGGGTAGGGGGAGTGTCAAACGGATCTCTCCCTCGTTTTTTTCACGAATAGCTGGCTCAAAAAGCGGTTAAAATAAAAAAGTTAATGAAATGGCATGAAAGTGATGTCGCTCGGTTCAGAAAGAGCCAAAACGAATATCTACCAAATTTCATCGAAAAATATTCACCGGTTTTCAAGACATTGGACTTTTACGTTTGTTTACTTTTTGGGATCTCCGCTGTTCCTAGTGACTTTATTTGAAAGTGCGGCACTTGTTGCGCGCAAAGCAGCGTATACCATCGCGTGCTACCAAATGTTTTAGTAAAAGATTTGAAATCTTTAGATCTGCGCTGACGTCACACATTCAGAGGGAGCATTCTAATGCATTAGCCCCTCTGAATCCAAGTGCTGCAACTTTGAAATTAGATATTTTCGATTTGAGGCATTGCTCGATCTTGTGAGTGCTCAAACCGGTAAGTGCAAGCCAGGGACCCCATTTTGGCTATCTCAACTCAAAACTAATGTTAGAGTGGGATCAGGGATGGTCACTTTAACCGGGTCACGGGCAGCAGGCTCACTTTGTATGCAATACGTGTGAGGATTAAGATTACTGTGAGGCTGGATCTGTGGGAATCGGGGACAAGGCCATGCCGCGAAAACATAATTTATGATTCATAAATTCATAGGATGATTTTACTACGCCACTGCACTTGCTTGAAACCTGTTAAGATATTGAAAAGCATCAAATGATCAGTCAGGTATCTGGGATCAATCGACAAAATGGCAATGAAATCATACATACAAAGATAACAATTTTAAGATCCTTATGAACAAGATTCATTTATGTTTTATACTGATGCGGACACACACGTTAACGACAAGGGTGTCCATGAATATGTCTGAAAGTTGCCTCCAACAACACTTATCTCAATGCTGTATGGTTCAGTGGGGGTGGTGGAGCGAAACACATCGGTCACCGACAGCATTAAATGGCTTATTGATCACGAAGCTACTACATTTTCATGCATCATAAAAATAATTTTCGTAATAAACTACGACAATTGTAACTGTTTAACATTGTTATTGCAGTACAAGCCAAAATTGATTCTGGATCTACAGAGGAGATTCAAGTTGGCACTAATGAAATACCTGGTATCGTCCACGGGGTTGATGATCCACGTCCGGTCGGCGCAGATGCCGGAGGAGCGCCACATCCCCTCGTTTGCTCCGCCCATGTCGCTGACGACCGCTGTCACCCTCAGACCCAGCGACTCCAGCACGGAGATGACGCTGTTCAGCTTCTGATTAGTCATAGGAGAGTCGATCTCGTAGAATAGTGGCTGCTTCCATGCAGCACAGAGTCCACGAACCATCAGAAGCTGCAGTTTAGATCCTTGAAGGATTTGATCGGCTGATGCGTCGTAGCAGTATCGGCTGCTCAGTGCCATCTCGTCGAAGGACACTACACATAGACGCTCCAAGGCGCCCATACCTTGGACTGCTGCCCTCAGTACGGCGAGAGCTGCCTCTATTACTCCGGGCGTCACGCGGAAGCCGCGGATCCAGCGAGACAGGGTCGCAGCGGAAGGAAGAGGCAGGTGCATCACTTGTTGCACATACTCGTAGGCCTTTCGGCTCCTGCACCGCAGTCCAAGTGCCCGAGAGATGTCCTCTGCTGTCCACTGCACTCTGTGACCCGACTGGACAGTCGAGACCTGCTTTTCCGTGACGACTCCCAATCTGAGCAGTTTCTGGAGCTTGTGCGCCTTCCGCTCAGCCACTCGCAGCTTCCGCAGAAGCATCTGTCTCTCTTGCCGCCACTGCCGCTTCTGTTTCTCCATGCGCAGCTTCAAACGCCGATTTTGCTGGCTCAACTTCTGCACTTCCTCCAGGGGAGACAGATACTGGACCTCGCCAGCCGGCAAATCCGTAGCTGCAGGAGACCACTCCATCTGGTTCGAAGCATCCAGTGAGATAGATCTGTGGGAAGGAAATAGAGCATTAGTATTTTCTTGCATCTGAAATAAAAAAAAAATGAACAGCGCGCTTCATTTTCAGGGTGAATTATCATCACGGTTAAGCTGAAAATTAATAATTGACCCAGCAGGCGGTGGGCCTCCGGGCCACCTTACGAGCGGGGGTGGGACTTTTTTGCCTCCCCCATATCTCCGAAACTACTGGATGGATCTGCAAAATCAAACAGCGTGCTTTAGCCCTGTCTAATTTTTCGGGGGAAATCCAATTTTATTGACCTTGGGGTTACCGATGATGTCACAGGTCAGGTCAAAAATAAAATGTTCAATAAAAATAAACTGTTCACGGGTCTTCTTGGGAATGCAATATAACATCAAGTAAAATGCATTTAATCGAAAATCAGCGATAGGGCGCCAGTTTCCTAGTGCATATATTGCTATGAGAGGTCACTGATAATACCACCTCAGGTCACAGGTCAGGTCACCAAGAGTCAAAACAATATGAACTCAATTTTACTATGGCCATGTAAGAAAATGCCCCCCGGCCCCACTCCCCCTGCCTGGAAGGTTAAGGAATAGTCTTCTTCAGAGTAATGTAAAGCAATAGAATAAATATAAGTTCAGAGTTGCACAACTGTGAGCTAATGTCAGCTAGCGTCAGCTAACGTGAACATTACGTCAGCTCGCGCAATTTGATAGCCGCGTGCTGCTATCACCGGTGAAACAGGGCCCAGGTTTAGAGCCTTGCCCACAGTTTCCACTCAAGTGATTCAGAGGTAAGCTTAGTCTGAGTCTGATTGCAACATCATTCTCAAAGCTAGCATCTGAGTGTATTCAGTCTCTATCAAAACTACTGATTGCTGGAACCCTTGGCCCTGTTTCACCGGTGATAGCAGCACGCTACCTACTATCAAATTGCACGAGCTGACGTAATGTGATGAGGTCACACTAATGACGTTTCGTGCAATCCGTGAGCTTCGTTTGGACCAGAGTTGCTGTCTCGTTGAATTGCGTTTGATACATTTGTTTGATCGCATGGCCGTGAAGATGCTAGCAGCAATATTTGATGACATCACACAGATTGACTGAGTCATGCTTTGTTGATGTTTCCATGGAAACCCAATTTGACACGTGTAATAGCAGCGTGCTGCTATCACTGGTGAAACAGGGCCCTTGTATTGACAGTTCAAGCACCTAACAAAGAAAATATCAAATTCAATTATCTCCTCACCTTGATCTATCACTCAGAGATGAGGACGCTCCCTCAGTGTTGATGATGTCCTGCGCAAGGGACTTCATCTGTCGGCGATCACTCCTTGAAGCCCGAGTGCTTTGTTGCGCCGGTCTGTGAAAACACCATTTACATCAACATTCAAATAGGGCACAACTTCAGTGAGCTGCTTTGAGCATTGGTGACTGATGCACAGATTATATTGATATGCAAAATGTTTCAAGTATCATGCAAATATGTCGGTAGCGGTACCTAACTTGGTACCTACCTGCTTACTAGCAACCTAATTTACAAATTAATGTGTCATGGTACATATCTGACAAGCGCACACAGTCACAGTGCAAATCCAAAAGCAAATATAAATTTGTTACAATTTCCATCACAATAAGAAAGATTCGAATTAGTACATTACCAACTGAATAGTTGGCATTCATATCAAATCCATTAAAATGAAATACATACCCCGAAGACCCAGCACTGCGCAGATTCTGTGTTGGAACCGCATCAGTCTTCAGACATGGGCTCACACCTGGCATCAGGGATGCTTTCACAAGGTAGGAAGGATCATAATCTGAATCAAGAAAGTGGTCTGAGCAAATCCTTGCCTGCAACACATTTATAGGATCCTGCCTCGAACATCTATGCACCCAGGTCGCACATGTGGCTGGATCCTTCGGGAACCGAAAAAACGATTTTGTGCAGAACTTGCCAGTCCTTCGGTAACTTCGGCATGTAGCCACCGCACAGTACGACATCCTGAATCAAGTCCTGAATCATTCAATCAATTTAAGTTTCAATGGTTTCAAACAATCAACTCGAGGGTACAACCAAGGTACAACACAAGCAAGAAACAGGAAATGAACTTGTTTACAACCGTGAGTCCGTGACCCTCAAAATCGAATTCAAGGCCAAATTTGCGGGGAAGGCCAGCTGAGAAGTGTCCGGTCCGCTGACGTCACGGGTAATGTTAAAGATCCGGGTGCCCGGCAAATAGGAAAGCTCGGGATGACAGCCCCCTGGTTCCATCCACCCTTAGCCAGATCCTTTCAAGCGTGAGTAATGCTTTATAACTTGCTTCATTGTTATTTGTCTTTGCTGCTTTTTCTCTGGTATGTTTGCTCGCCAAAGTCGGTGTTCAATAAACCAGATTAGTTACTGCACTGCCTGCCATGGTTGGAAGTAGAGTTGCAAAGTTTTCCCAATGGGCTGCTACCGGCACCGCCCCGCCCCACAAACATTTTCTGGGATACCGGCATGCTACCACGCCCCAAGCAAAAAACCGCCAAATTACCGGCATACTAACAAACCTGCATTCTTGATTCTGGCCCTTACCCCTACATGAGATGCCACATTTTGGCAATTTCAGTAACCGCCCCACCCAGCAGCCACCCATTGTCCAACTTATTACAATTCAATAGCCAAGTGTCCAAAGTTTGAGTCATATGCTGATAATTTTTTTTTTTGGTGCAAAATAAAAAATACCGGCATGCTACCGGCAAGACATGCCAGATACCACGAAAAAATCTGCGGTAGTGAAAAATTACCGGTATGCCGGTAGTGCGGTAGGGAGATTTTGCAACTCTAGTTGGAAGGCATGCTCGCAGACAAGATAATTAATGTCATCGAATTCGAATCAATCTATTTGTGAGTGTCATTGATCAAACTGTAAAATAGCAATCTTGACGCATTTACATTCATTATTACTTTTAAGTCGTTTGCCTCTCAATGCAGGTGTGCTTGTAGGACGTAGGTTAATATCAAGTATCACTGTGTAAAGGCAGTTTTGCAATACATAAATCTATCAGAAACCTTACTTTGACAAACACATTTACTTGTTCTTGTCATGCTATAGTAATGACTTTGTGGACCATGCTTGGCGAGGGCCGCTTGTTCTTAAAAGTAAAAGATTACCGTCAAGCACACATTATCCGACCTATAAAGTGTGACCGACATACTTTTTTCTCTATTTCTTTCAGTGACGCCACTTACAGAGATAGTCAACGAGCCGCCAACGAACAATGCCCCAGGGATAGCACATCATCGAAATGCCAACTCCAGGAGCAACAGCAGTCGCCGACATGATGTAGGAGGGAAAATTGATCAGCAGTGTTCGGTGCTTGCTGAAGAGTACAGTGACCTTAAGCACTATTTGGCACAGTGAGGCTGATACAGCCTTTGCTCCCGGGTGTAGCCCACGATGCAGCTCCACAGGCTGACCTGATGTGGAGAATCATTGCCTACAGCGTCGTTCATCAGGATGCGTGGACGGAACACTGGAGCACGCAGCCGCTGTCCTAACGATCCCGCTCTCCGCCATCTGGCTGCTCCAGCGGTAGCTGTGTGCGACTGTCAGCTGACCGCTGCATAGCCCCGCACAGGCCGTAGTAGCAGGGATCGAGCCGGCTCCGGTCGCCGCCCAGCAAACTATCCTGCCGGCCAAGGTCCTCACCGAGTTGTACGGCGCACGCTCTCTAAAAGAGTGGCCCATTTGGGAGACTGATAGAAAAGGAGCGACAAGATCGGCCGCAGTGCCCGGTAGGCCGGCGAGGCCGAGTCGCTCCGCCGATCGAGCAACTGCTGACGCCTTTGAGTCGAGGCAGCTCCTGGCTGAAGGCGCTGCGGCCCAAGTGTAGCGCCTGACGGCTGACGGCAGCACAATACAGCTGCCATGGGCCCCAGCCCACTGTGGACTCGCCGACAACCAGAGGGCGGACGCCCTGGCCAAGGAAGCGGTCGGGCTGTCCCAGCAGATGACCCCGGTTGACGTCCGCCACCCTCACGCAGGTCGTTGCGCGGTCCACCAAGAAGAGGTGGCAGGCGGACTGGCCGGCTGGCTGGCATCGCACCGTCATCATGGGGGACCGCGCCCCCGCCCCGGGACGAGCCGCCACCAGGTAGGAGGCTGTTGATATCCGCCAGCTCCGGTCGGGTCACTGGAGACGATCAGAACAGTAACTCCAACGGATTGGACGAAGATCAACGACCGAGTGCGCCCAATGCGAAGACAAAGAGTGTCCAGCGGGCCGCTGCCTGGTCTGCGGTGAACCAGCGGACACCCCGGCGCACGTGCTGCTGGAGTGTCCGTGCTTGTACATACGTCCCCGGCTCCGTGCGCTGGGAAACATAATCGGCGCGACCCACGACATCCAATGCGACGATGTGGTGGCGGCCTTGGCCACCGGCTACATGGCCCACAAGGGCCGTGTATCGGCTAAACGCTACCGCGTGTACTTTTCTGTCATCATTTTGACGAACACCCAGACCGCACAAGGGTCACTGCATGATGATCCAGTTTAGCAACCAAGAGCTCAGTAGCCGTCAGCGCCATATGAATGGAATGCCATCCCACTCCATCCTTCTTCTCATTTTCATCCTACCGCCACCGGTGGTGGAAGACTATGACATGCACCAGCACTTATCCGCGGACATCCAACAGCTCTGCGTAAGCCATTACATTGTTGTGCATAGCCACTGTTGGGCTCTTGCTATTATTACAGCGGATTTCAAGGAACCTTTTCGAGAAGTGCAATAAGTGCTCGACCATTGGCGGGTCGGTGAGCCGTGTGACGCGGGAAAGCATATACTCTCTAGCACATCTTTTTCGAGTGCCCTGTCTTCATGGGTGACTGGGGGAAAACGGCACCTCTTTCACCCGAACAAGTACCCAACAGCTCTTCCCGGGATTGGGCGGTTCAACAGTGAGCCAGTTTTCTCGAAAAAAAATCACAGCTAACTGATAAAGCGTCCGCAAGTGAATCCTGCATTGTTGTTAGTTCTGTTGTTTGCTTTGCTGTTTGTCATGTAAAAATGCTACATCGTGCAGCTGACCAATGAGTGGGTACCCACTGGTTTATGAGCTGGATGTTTTTTCGGTGCTGAAGAACTATCAGCTATGTATAAGTGTGCTCAGTCTGATCTGCAATACATATGTTTTACAATGCATGTGCTTTTACTGCCAATTAACTTCATCTTTATACAGAAGTTCAGTCCCGTTCGAAAGCAAATTTCTAGGATACCAGGTGTATGAGTCGCTAGTGGTTAAGCTATGGAGTACATTGCTGCGTAGAAGATCTCAGCAAAACGGAACTGCTAGTTTCCGAGCTATCAATTAGGGGCGCGCGCGTGGCGCGTGCGCACGTGCAGCGGCACTTCGAGCTTGTGACGAGAATCAGAAACAGTTAGCTTTGCTCTTGGGGAGATATAGACAAAATTCCAGCTTAATCGGGCGGATACTTTCCAGGATATAAACAAGGGGTGTGCACGTGCGCACGTGCAGCCGCACCTGATAATGCAGAAGTTCAGTCCCGTTGGGAAATAAGTTTCTAAGATACGCAAATGTATAAGTCGCCAGTGGTTATGGAGTACATTGCTGCGTAGAAGATCTCAGCAAAACAAAACGGAACCGCTAGTTTCCGAGCCACGAATTGGGGTGCGCGCGTGGCGCGTGCGCACGTGCAGCGGCAATTCAAGCTTGCGATGAGTATCAGGAACGTTTAGCTTGGCTCTTAGGGAGGCAGATACAAAGTTTCAGCTAAATCGGGCGGCTAGTTTCCAAGATAAGAACAAGGGGTGTGCACGTGCGCACGTGCAGCCGCACCCCTTGCTTGAGGTGTGAACCAGCAATGGTTGTTAGGCTGTTGCCTGTATACAAAATTTGAGCGAAATCGGACGAGCAGTTTCTGAGATACAAAAAAGGGGTGTGCACGTGCGCACGTGCATCGGCACCTCAAAATTGGGACATGCGTTATTGGCAGGTGTGTTATACCTAGCTGTGTGCCAAATCTGGACTCATTGGGGCCAGCCGTTCCCGAGATACTGTCACGCCATTTTCATAAACATCTCTCACGCGCCACGTGCTGGTGCTCCCCCGTTACACCGCATCGGTTCGGCGGATGATCCCCATCATTTTCAATGAATGGGGCTATGCGGCGGTGAAAAAATGAATGTCGTAGGTGAACTGACTCTCGAGTTATAAGCATTTACTTTTAGGGCCGTTGTGGTCATGGCCGGATTTTCTGTGTCCAGTCCATGTATACAGAGGTCTATGGTTTGGTGTTCAGTCTGGGTGTGTTGCTGCGGTCCTCCGCTCTGAAGGTGCATAGTTAGGCGCCGGGACAGAGTCGTGGTGGTGAGGCCGATATAGCCACTTGAAGGGAGGAGCGCACAGTCTCCTTTGTTGCATTTGAAGTGGTATACCAGGTTGCTCTGTTTTAGGGGTGACTTGTCATTGGCCATGTTGTTCTTCATGATGAGTGATGTCGTTGTGGGACTCTGATAGTAGATGGAGATTTTGATGCGGTCTTCTGGATGAACGGGCTTGCAGTTGCGCCGTATGATGTTCTTGAGCGCCGACTCTTCTGCTCGATAGCCGCTGGTCATCTGGCTCTTGTAGTAGAGGCTGATGACGTTGCCTTCATTTGATGTTGTCTGTGATCCTTTGTTGATGTGGTTGTTGACGATAGATTGTATTTGTTGGTCGATGGTGGTCAAGTCATAGTCATTATTGACCAGGACCTGCTTTATCCGCTGCAGCTCTTGGTGGACCAGTGGCCAGCTGGAACAGTGCCTGAGGGCTCGGTGGACATACGCCCTCACCACGCCGTCCTTGTAGCGCTGAGGGCACTCGCTTCCACCGTTCAGGCATCTCTCGTTGTCCGTCGGCTTGCGGTAGACACTGGTGGTGAAGTTGCCACTCGCAGCATCGATGGACACATCAAGGAAGCTGATCTTATTGGCTACACTCTCCTCAACAGTGAAGCTGAGGCCGGAGACCTCCTCCAGTCGTGCCTTCAGTCGCTGCAGTGATGACATGTCACTGACTTCCACCAGGATGTCATCGACATATCGGCAGTACAGGTTTGGTTTTACACGGCTTTCACTGAGGACTTCGTTCTCAACTGCCGACATGAACGCCTGGGCGAATAGCACGCCGAGCGGCGAGCCCATGGCGATGCCGTCCTTCTGGTAATAGAGTTGACCTTGCGGGCAGCGGAACGGCGCCTTAGTGGTGCAGAGGCGGAGCATAGCACGCATGACTGGCTCTGGGATGTCGGGTGCTGGCAGATCGACACTGTTGTACAGGTAGTTGGAGATGATGTTGATCGTGCGCTCCACCGGGACGTTGGTGAAGAGGCTGCAGACATCAAGTGATGCTAGAGTTCCGTGTCTGGTCCTGTTTTTGAGCAAATCGATGAACTCAGCAGATGGACCCCAGACCCCAGACTGAAACGAGCTGCTACAGAGCTACGCAACAATGACTCTATTGTTGTTAGGAGGGCGGACAAGTCCCAGATGTTTGTAATATTGGACTCCACGGACTACCACAAGAAAACAACAGATATCTTAAGCGACCAGAGCAAGTTTCAAAAGATATCCAGGAACCCTGTAGACCAATTGAAGAGGAGCGCAAACGACCTGATCAGTGCTTCAAATAAGGCGAGCAAAACTTTCAAATTCGACAAGATAACGGGCGAATATCAGCCGGGGTATTTCTACGGCAACGTAAAGACCCACAAGCAGGGAAATCCCCTTCGGCCTATAATATCGCAGATACCTCTTCCTACATACAAACTCGCCAAGGAGCTGAACAAGATCATCAGCCCATTCATCCCTGCCACGTACTCGCTCAAATCATCTGCTGAGTTCATCGATTTGCTCAAAAACAGGACCAGACACGGAACTCTAGCATCACTTGATGTCTGCAGCCTCTTCACCAACGTCCCGGTGGAGCGCACGATCAACATCATCTCCAACTACCTGTACAACAGTGTCGATCTGCCAGCACCCGACATCCCAGAGCCAGTCATGCGTGCTATGCTCCGCCTCTGCACCACTAAGGCGCCGTTCCGCTGCCCGCAAGGTCAACTCTATTACCAGAAGGACGGCATCGCCATGGGCTCGCCGCTCGGCGTGCTATTCGCCCAGGCGTTCATGTCGGCAGTTGAGAACGAAGTCCTCAGTGAAAGCCGTGTAAAACCAAACCTGTACTGCCGATATGTCGATGACATCCTGGTGGAAGTCAGTGACATGTCATCACTGCAGCGACTGAAGGCACGACTGGAGGAGGTCTCCGGCCTCAGCTTCACTGTTGAGGAGAGTGTAGCCAATAAGATCAGCTTCCTTGATGTGTCCATCGATGCTGCGAGTGGCAACTTCACCACCAGTGTCTACCGCAAGCCGACGGACAACGAGAGATGCCTGAACGGTGGAAGCGAGTGCCCTCAGCGCTACAAGGACGGCGTGGTGAGGGCGTATGTCCACCGAGCCCTCAGGCACTGTTCCAGCTGGCCACTGGTCCACCAAGAGCTGCAGCGGATAAAGCAGGTCCTGGTCAATAATGACTATGACTTGACCACCATCGACCAACAAATACAATCTATCGTCAACAACCACATCAACAAAGGATCACAGACAACATCAAATGAAGGCAACGTCATCAGCCTCTACTACAAGAGCCAGATGACCAGCGGCTATCGAGCAGAAGAGTCGGCGCTCAAGAACATCATACGGCGCAACTGCAAGCCCGTTCATCCAGAAGACCGCATCAAAATCTCCATCTACTATCAGAGTCCCACAACGACATCACTCATCATGAAGAACAACATGGCCAATGACAAGTCACCCCTAAAACAGAGCAACCTGGTATACCACTTCAAATGCAACAAAGGAGACTGTGCGCTCCTCCCTTCAAGTGGCTATATCGGCCTCACCACCACGACTCTGTCCCGGCGCCTAACTATGCACCTTCAGAGCGGAGGACCGCAGCAACACACCCAGACTGAACACCAAACCCTACTGACCAGACGGGAAATCGTGGACAACACCTCCATTCTGGCGAGAGCATCGGACTGGCGACGACTGGCGGCTCTCGAGGCCATCATGATCAGGGAAAAGGACCCAGCCATCAATCGGCAGATAAACGCCCGAGGAACCCTGCAGTTGTATGAGGGTCGGCGCCTGACCTAGGTCACGTGTCGCCCACTAGAAAGCTGCGCTTACCTGGATGGATAGATCTGCAATTCGTTAATGTTGATGTAACTCGTTTAATTCATTTCCTAACAGCATATCAAGTTTCTTCAGAAATGTCTTTTGCAATTTATCACGAGCGACTATCTCGCGGTGGATTAATTCAAACGAACTGACTTGACCGAAATGTGTGACATGACCTTTGTTCTTGAAAATGTATAGGGAATATACGAAACGCGTCGAACTATAAGGTCAATTTAATGGAAATAATACTTTTGTTAACCATTATGAGCTTGGGTAATATCCTTTTTGAACATGTTGAAAGCAATAAGAAAGCTATAAGAGCACTAGAGTCCATAAACCGTAAGCTTATAAACGGAAAAGCTGCGTTATCATTTAATGAGCATTGCCATATATATATATATATATATTATATATATATATATATATATATATATATATATATATTAAATATATATATTATATATATTATATATATATTATATATATTCGTTCCTATACGTTCCTATATTTGGGTACTCATGACCATAGTTCCACCTACTGCAATGCAATGGCCTTACCGAGGAAGATATAAAGGCGCTGGACACCGGTCTTCTTCTCAGCAAGTTCAAGATATTCTGTAAATTTGTTCCTTTTATTAAGAAACTTTTCCAGTTCAGCCTTGTAGTGTTCAAACTTCGCAGCCATCTCTAACCTTTTTGGGTACAAAGTGCCTTGTTAAAATAAAAGTGGTCGCAAATCCTCACGATTCTCACCCAAGTCCCAAAACCTCTTCTTGCTGAATGCTGTTGTTTCTGTTTGGGATTTGTTCAAGGATTTGTTTCGGTAGAGATGTGTCTTCGAGACCGAAGGCGGTAAAAATTAAACTAATGACGTCAAAAATCCGGCGATTTGCATTGAAGACCAAAATAATTTATGAAATATTTTATCTATCCTCTCCTATTCAGTATTTGATGGTTTCTCAAACATTTTATGAAAACAATTAGGTCTTTCAGAGGAAAAAATTAACGATGCTACTTAATTCTTTTGACGTAATATTCTATATTCGCAACACAATGAAGCTTAAATTTTCGGATGGTCTCAAAGACGCCAAATATGTCGAGAATAGCGTTGATACCATACACAAGCCAGTGACACCATATCATAAATACCTTCAAACATATCCCCGGTGCCCTCCCCGTTCCGCCGCCTATGCTTACATTCAATACAACGGCATGCTTATCCAGTCCATTCATAGGTAGGTATGTAGCGAGATGTGTCCACTGTCCAGTATCCTCGATCGCAGACCGGTCACCATTTGTCAGCGGTCGGCGATCGACCGATATCGTTGAGTCGATCGAGAAACCATTACATCAACTATCCTTTATTGACACCGAGTAAACCAGTTCAAACAGGCAGGGACACTTGGGGCACACAAACTTACATAGCACAGCCGAATACACCGCTGGCACCCGTGATTCACGGACGCCTACCACGACAGAATCTTGGCAGGGCAAGGGCAGCTGTCGCCACCGTTCCCCGACACAGCAGTGGTCCAACGAGCAGCACCACAGTTTACTGAAGTCGAGAAGCGCAGTCCTGGTCACCGGGTTGTCCGGGCTGCCCCTACCTGCCGATGCGCCGTCAGATCCGTGGAGACGGAGGTCCAAGCCCATCTGGGGCCGCACGTCGAGCAGGTCTGCAACAAACGATCGAAAAAATCAACGACACATTGCTGACCTGACTTTAGCATAACCTTAACAGATTTTGTGTCTAGTTAAACTGGTTTTAGTACTGAGACTAAACCGCACCCTCTGTCACGTACTATCATGCAATAAGACTGATGCAGGTGACTTTGATGGTAAGTTTGCAGGTTTTAAGGCAAAATAGGCCAAACACAAGCATTGACTAAATCGTTTGGAGCACTACATTGCGTCGTTTTCGCTACCTGAGGTTCTTCACACAAAAATAATACCAATGCCTGCTTAGTATGCACTGCCGGAGACAGATTTTGCTTACCCACTCTACGTTGAATGCCATGCGGACGCGTTGCACCGTCGGTGGGCAGGTCTGTCCACAGTGGCAGCGGACCCGTGCCAGCTCCAGCAGCCCGTCCAGGCACGGCTCTGTCAGCACTGCCGTCCGCACCGGTAGCCGACGGCAGTCACCGCCACCCTCCCGGTCTCCGTCAGAGTCATCAACGTCACCGTCAGACACAGACTCCTCCACTGTCTCCTCCTCAGTGCTTGGTTGGATGTCACGTTCCCGCTGGCCATCAGACGTGGACATCTCTGACGGTCGTTCGTCGGCACTGCAACGGGTTTGAAGATTAGCAACGTTGGTGATGGGGTAGTGTCGAAGAACGCCCTGATTAAGGCATAATGACCAGCAACGCGAACGATAACAACGAGGTAACAAGAAACGCCTTTTTCGTGGCTGCCGTGCAGACTGCTGGCGAGAGAAAGAGATGAAAGAAAGAAAGGCCGGTATTGGGTCAGCAATATAATGATGATTCTTAAAACAAACACTTCTCCAGTTGAAATTCGTGACTGCCATGCAAACTGTTGATAAAAGAAAGAGAAAAAAGAAGCATTGACCGGTTTTGGTCAACACTTATCGTGATGCTCTTGCTCCTCAACCCTCGCACTTACACTGGAGAGTGGGGGGTCGGACTGGATCCCATCGGTTTTAGAAGAATAGCTCGCGCAAAAAGCGGCCGATCACGATTCAGGTTTCAACACCCTAGAGCTGATATTTTACAACTATACCCGGAAAATCTCATGACCATGACCCAAGTGATCTTATACCTGTGACCTATTTCTGGAGACCATGTTTTGCCGGAATCGCGATTCGGCAGGTGCTTACGTTTTCTGCGCAGTTCCAGCCTTTTTGTGGTTGTAAACGTTCAAACGTGTGAAATGATGTTGGCCCCATGCATCATGGTGGGTATCAAGGTCATGTGAAGATCAGGCCAAGCCCATTGACCTTTGAGGACCTTGGTTCACTTTTTGAGACCACATGCTTTAAGGGCATTTCTTTTCGCTCTCGAGTGCTTTTCTAGCTGGGAACCTGAAAAACAAAATGGGATGACTAAATCAAACCAGCCAAAAATTATTGAAAATCAAGGATGCTCTCAAAGAAACTTCTGTTTTTTTTTGGGGGGGGGGGGGCGGGTTGCACTCCGGCATTCCAACACTACGAAAAGTGGCGAATTTTGAGCTAGCACTGTTAGCACTAAAAGCATAATTAACACCACAGTCCACAAGCAGAAATTCCACCAATCAGCGTCAGACTCGACTCGACGCTCATTGGCTGATAATACAGCGACTCAGTAACGATTTTGGGGGCCAGAGCGTTTTAGCGTTTGAGGTTACCTATGGAAGCATGGGCCATGGGCGGTTCTGTTCTGTTTAGGACTTCATTCTAATGCTATTCAGGCCGGTCAGCTAAAAATTCCAATCATTTGTGATAAATTTAGTTCATACTTCTACTGGTCCAATCATTTTATTTCCTTTCTCTTGAAACACTTCGTTGGAAATTGAGTTTAAAGATTAGCACTCATGCTAAATTTGTCCCATTACCATGGCAACCTGAAATTGTTTGGTCCCGAAAGTCGCAGTTTATAGCTAACAAGTATATTCTTTTGGGTAAATTTTTGAACAATTTGCATATGCATAAATGATGACAGGCGGCATGATTATGCAGTATGCTCGAGGCACGTCCATGGTCAAAATAATAGATAAAGCCCCATTTGAATAATTCGAGCAGAAAGACACGATGACCACCCCTCAAGCAAAAAAAAAAGATTCTCATAAATCGGTTGCCAGTTCTCACCTGCTTCCACTCCACCGCCGTTTACCAGCTCGCAGCTGGTGTCCATGCGGTGTTGACACCAGCGGCGCAGCTGACGTCGCCGACGTCTCCGGCGTCGGCAGAGTCGACGCCACGGCCGTCGCTGGATGGTCCAGTGCCGCGGATGGTCCAGCTGGTGACGGCGTCACGGCCGTCGCTGGATGGTCCAGTGCCGCGGATGGTCCAGCTGGTGACGGCGTCAGGGGTTCCGCGGAACTCGCAGGTGACGTCGCCGTCGCAGGTGACGTACCAAGGTTCTGAAATCACAGTGCAGAGAGAGGTTGGTGAACTACCAGAGTGTTTACCCGTGCCCTGCTGGGGGGGGGGGGGGCGTGCCAATAATGTCTTTTTGTTCCAATGGGGCGGATTTGCAAGCCTTCGCCCCATCAAAAGACGGCACAATTACAAAACAACGCACAACGTCATAACGTCACAGGCACTCATCTCCATACTATTGACTGACGCACCACCCCAAGGTCACATGCACTTGGCCCATGCCGAAAAAAAGATATTGTAACATTAGAACACATTGTGTCACATTATAAGCGTCCTTCTCTTTGTCAGTGGCGCCCAGCTCTGCACCACATACCGCCCCATGGGTAAGCCGCCTCTCACTCAGACAAATAATAGAACCACCCCACCGGCACGCGATTACGCGTTCGAGCAAAATATGGCCGTCCGCACCAGCTGCTTTCGCGTCTAACACTACCGCTGGAATTCTCTCGGCCACGGAGCGCGCTTACCTTCGAGGGTACAGCCTCCGGCTGGAGGAAGCGATTTGGGGTGTAATCGCTGTCAACAAAATGCATGCTGCACACGTAGAGAGTCTTATCGGCCGATGGGAGGCCCAAGGCATCCAGCCACGCCTGGCGCCTGCTGTCTCCAGCCTTGGGCATCCTATGGAGCAAAGGAGCAGGACACAATGCATCTCATATAATTTTTCTGAAAAAGTCAAATTCTAATACTCTGCCACAATGAAGACAAATTCTTGGTAATAAAGCAGGTGGTTTCTCTGTGCATTTACATTTGTGCCACAATAAATGGCGACAGCCTACATAGGTTGTTACGAGCGAGCAAGCGAAGCGAAGTCTTTTCAATACTAGATGCAGGCAGCGCTCGTGCGTTGCCTTGGACCAGAATTGGAGGGATGGTGCCGAGAGCATGCCGGGCCAGGGAAAAAACAATAAGTTAGGTCTTGGGGGTAGACTGAAAGATAACCGAGACCTTTTGAGACTGTAATGTAACGAACTGAAACGTCTAAAAAATTATTAAAAGCACGTGAAATTGATATGGAGATCTACCTACAGTATAGGATATGAATTCATTTCATTGCACGTGCAAAGTGAATGTCCCAAGCACCCCGGTTCATTCATTTTCATAACATACTGTAGAGTGTGTCTAGTTCTAGCAGTGTGCCGATTTTGTGTCGATAGCTGAAAAAAATCCCGAAGTCAGAGGACCCCTTGTCAAAAAAAGTTACAGTTCTCTCGCTCGTTCGGTCTTCGCCCAAAAGGCGTTTATCTGGTAAAATATAACCCTCATGATAATGTATTTCAAATACTGCAATGACGGTGGCGAGATCACATACCTGTGTAGTTTCCATTTTGCACCCTGCGTATGTTGGGGCTTGTAATCGAAGTGTTGCTTGCATGTCTTGACACAACAACGGTTTACCATGTTGCTGCTGTAAAAGAGAAGCTGTATTTGTCATTTTAAAGTTGTTACACAATTAATATTAACAGGTGCAGCATGACAGCTTTCAGCATTACTGAAAAACGTAGCTGCCACGTTTTTCAGACTGGGTCAGGTCAACGGTCGCTGAATGGTGATTGACAAATACTAATTTTCTATAGCTATTTATAATTATAAGCATTCATATTTAAAGGAAATACCTAGCTCACTTTTAACATGGGGTTTTGAACTGGAATAGCAGTTTCGTAGCTTGAGCTGAGACTAGCACAAATCAGTAGCTTTTACGGCTCAACGATCACCCTAGACGAAGACATTCCATTTCTCGTTCCGAAAAGAGTGCCTTGCAGAGGAATGTGTGCCTTGCACAGGAATGCAGCCACGTCATCGTCAGCCAATCAGCATGCTGCTTACAGCCAATGCAGCATGCGTAGGTTTGAACTACGCACTATGATTGGTCAACGCGTAATAAGCTTCCGCGTCAAACATTATTTTACATAGAATATAGTTCGTCCTATATTAAAATATAGAAAATAATTGTTTTTACAAAAAGCTTTTATTTTATTTTCTGATCATTTTGAGCATAACAAATCATAAATCCATAGCAAAATACTAATTTCAGGAAAGTGAACTGTTTCCTTTAAATTATTTATTCCTGGTTTGGTCATAGCCCTGCTCACTTCAACTGTTTATTGGTCGATCCAGGGGGATGTCACTACTTTGCTTCGCCATAGGTCCAGTACTGATATCGTCGGTTTCGATCCCGGTGACGTCAGTGCTGTCTACATCCGGGAACTTATTGCACTTGGTTCTCATTATAGGTGGCCATATTGTTTTGTCTCGTGACGACACATTTGCGTCATCGGGATCGAAACTGGCTGTAAACAAATCGCTCAGTGTCGCTACCTACTATAGTTCGTTTTTCTTAAGTTTGCCCCTCACTGTAAACGTCTTTTTCAACACAGCACGAGAATAGGGTCCGGTACACCGTTAGAGATCAAGTGTCTAAATTACACTTCAATTCACCCTGAATCCAAAAATACACATCTGAAACTTCCCAAAATTTAATTTGATGATATATAAGCCAAACAATTTTATGCCCTCAGGGTGTAAATGCTCGTGACGTCACTAGGTAGACATCGGATTGGCGCACTTCATACGATTGCGGCGCCATTTTTACATTGCGTGCTTGCGTTGGTTGCCCTTAGCTTGATAGCTCAGCTCAAGGCTCAGCTGTACGTTCGTGTTTTTTACTTTAAGATTCAAACCATATGTAACATTTTATTTAAAAGTTTAATTTGAATTATTTTTTCCGCGTAAACTTTGCGTATTTTTTAGTAGTTTCATTGTGTAGCTTACTAAAAAGTACATTGAAATGAATAGGTGGCGCCAGGAAATATAGCCTCAGGCGGCATGTCGTTTTAGATGCTTCCGGCAACCGTGGCGCAAGCCTTTCTGTTCTTTGTGCGGATTGATGAGGTTGGGTGGTATTAGGTGATTTTATTCTGTGTTTACAAGATATGGAGCCTGGGTTTGTCAAAGCAGATTCCAGGAATCTTCCTGATATTAACCACTTCATGGTTGTTGAGTTTTTTGCCAAATCTGATTTCTATGTGTCTGCTGAGATACGGGCCGTGAAAAACAAAAGGTAAGACAATGCATCGTATACGGAAGAGCTATTCAGCCGAAAACTTAAATTATCTGGCATGACTTATACATGTCACAATTTTGAAAGGTGTTTTTTGTAGCATTCCCCGAGGTAGGTAGGAACCTACCTGACAGGCAGGAGCAGCTCCGCAAATAGTCAACACAATCACTTTTTGCATAGTACAATGATACTTCTAAATTTGACATCTCACAAGCTATACTTAACATCTAGCAACAAATTCTATCCAAGTTAACCTGACAGGATTAAGGATATGATGTGTGCTCATTGTGACTGGTGACAAAGTTTGCAATGTGTTGATGTTTTTTTCTGTCTTTTCAGTGCGGCAAGGGCCAGTTATGGAGAGGATGCCGTAGGATACGTATGCATCAAAACCATTGGACAAGAGACGACAGTGGTTGGAAAGGTCACACCTGAGCACAAGGTGAATAACCCCCCATATCGTGTCTCTGCTGTTATCGACAACTGCAACCGTGTCATTGTGAGTGCTCAGTGTGAAGGATGCAAGGCCCAGAAAGGTGGATGCAAGCACACCATTGCATTCATCTTCTGGCTGCTAAGAAGAAGTGAGGAGGATGCTGTGACCGATGTCAAGTGCTACTGGCAGAAACCAGCTCTGTCAAACGTGAGGAACCTGCCTCCATTCAGAGTGTCTGATGAAGAACAGAAACTGAAAACTCGAGAGCCTCAGGTGCAAAGTGATGCATTCAGACAAGAAGCTGCCAACATGCTGATCCAGAGAGGGCTGCCAGTAAAAGCACAGGCTTTGAAGCTGATGGGACTGGCCAGCAGCAGCATGGACATCATGTACCTCGACCATCTGGTGGATGTGTACCTGGACACCACAGACAAGGAGAACACATCATATGCTTCCTTTCTGGCTCTCTGCAAGGACAGCATCAGTGAAGCCGACTGCAATGCCAGTGAGGTAGGGTCACGAGAGCAAAAAGACTCTCCCATGTGGCATCACCTGCGCTTTGGCAGGGTGACTGCATCCCGACTGTATGAGGTGGCGCAGTGCCATACAGCAGATGGTTCCCTGGTAGAGTCCATCTTATGTGCAGCCAAGTTTAAGGGCACAGCCGCAACAAAGAGGGGCAATGCCCTTGAGGCAAGAGTTCTTGCGGGTGTAGCAACCCACCTTGGTGAAAAGTGTTCAGGTGCTGGACTGTTCCTGAAAAAGGAGTGGGCTATTTTTGGTGCCAGTCCTGATGCAGTGATTCGGGACAGTGATGGTGGGGTCAGGGCGGTAGTTGAGGTGAAGTGTCCTGCATCACAGTCCACAGTCGGCAACTACATCAAGTCAGGAGCCATAGCTCCCAAAGTCCGGGCGCAGCTGCAGCTCCAGATGCTGCTGGCTGACTGCTGTGTGGGATACTTGGCAGTGGCATCCCCTGACTTTGAGAGCACTGGCAGCATTTATGTGTGCCGGGATACACTGTGTGAAAGTTTCTTGCTGCCTCTGATGAAGAAGGCAGAAAGGTTTTGGTACACTGCGGTGTACCCGCAGCTTGCGGCTGGCAGGCAGCTGGTTCCCCAGTGATGGGTTGGGGTCTAGGGATGAGGAGGTACCTTTGCTATGACTGTTGATATCTGAAACATGCTGGGTATTGGTCTAGACCTTGCGTGTAACTATGCAATGTATGATGAAAATTAGTACTCTTTCGTAGTTATGCTGTGGTCAGAAATTGGTGTAACAAAGCGAATGGTGTGTCTGTGTTTCATGTATGCTGCCATTGATTGCTCGATTGTGCTGTACATTATGAAACGAAGTGCCACGTTTCCCATGAATCTCAAGTATCAAATCTACCTTACGATTTGTGTTGTGAGAGTCTGTGAGCTGTTGTAGGCTGTTCCTTTTTGGCATCTGCTTGAAGCTGATGCAAGATGAATGCATACAATAAAAAGGTATTGTACATTCAGCTATCTTGGATGTTTCATACTGTACAAGTATTGGGTTTGGGGGCAGCTGTGCAGGGGGTTTAGACGGTCGCGACATCACAGTGTGAAATATCTACCAGAGATGTTTTGTCAGCTAACATGAACTCATCAACTAGGACTCATTCCGTAACGCAAAGAAAGGTTTAAAACTCGCTGGCATGTATTGCATACATCTCCTCAGTCCTCACTCACACCCAGTCACACTTTTGTCAGGTCATGCTGCAGGTTTACAAATCCACAAACAGTTTTCAGCACCCTGTTCAAGCAAGGTACCACAACACACTCCACAACCGCATGGGGCTTCACCATGGCAAACTCACGAATCCTGCGGATTGCTCTTTCCACATGCACTCTGAGACTGGCAACCTGTTTTGAAAACAATACGCGGTGAGCCTCAGGAATGTCAGCACTGCCCACAGAATCTGGTCTAATGAGGTAGCACGCTTTCGCTCGCAACAGTGGTTCAATGCTTTTGAAGCCACGATCAGCCATTACCACCATTCCCGGTTCTAAACAGTCCATAAACCCAGAATCCTGCAAGATTTGAATGTCAGATGTTCGGCCTCCATATCCCCCAGACACAAAATTAAACATTCCACTAGGGACGATGGAGACAAGATACTTCACAGTATTGCAGCTCTTGTATGATGAATACGTCTTTGACTGCTTCAATGCTACTGACGGCTTTTCAATCTCTATTTCTAAACAGTCTATGATGCAAGTTACACGGCTGAAACGAGCCTTGAATGCCAGTGGAATATTTCTGTATATGTCCCTACGTTTTGGCCAAAATACAAATGCCTGCATATGGCCCGAAATTTGGGGGAGGACTCCGCGCCACAAACGACAAGCATATGACCTGGAAATTCCAAAATCATCGGCTATGAGCTGAAACGGTCTGTCCTGCTTGAGTTTTACCATGACAAGGCAACATGCATCAAATACAGTCAGCCTGGACTGCCCTCCACAAACACCCTTTACTTTTGTGGCAACAAACTCAAGCATGAGAAATCCCTCTTCATTTAAGCCCATGTAACTCTTAGGGTCCTTCCTACACAGACCACGCATCCTTTCTAAGTTTGCAATGTTAATGCTACCAACATCATCAAATGTATCCTCATCAGAGTCATCATCTGGTTGATATGAGTCATCACTATCATGATTACCATGCTCCATCCCATCATCACTATCCCTGCTACCATACATGGAGTGATCAGTCTGTGTATGAACAGAGAACAGAGGCCTCTCAATGCTCTGTGTACTTGCATCACAGTTTTCAACTTCCACCTGCGTGCCCACATCTTCTGAAGTTGAAGATTGAGATGCTGCATCTGCTGCTAGAATGTCTTGTTCTTGGGCTCGTGCAGACTCACCAGTTTCAGTATCAGTCTGTGAATGGAAAGGCACAGAGTTAACTCATTGACTGAGGTTTAAAGCTAACCAAATGGATATTGAGACCAGTGCTTAGAAGCTGCTAGTATTTGTGCATGCCATGGCACATACTTTAAATGTTGATATGAGATGCAAAATGACAAAGGGATACAAAGTACATACCTCCTTGTCAGTGCAGTCCTCCAAAGCTGCAGTCAAAGTTCTTTGTTGATCACGCTTGGCAGCAGCTGCACGAACCCGCTCCTGATGTCTGCCTTGGCATTCAAACTTGTGAGGCAGGATTCCCTTCTTGAGCAGCAAGCGCCCACCAACCATATTGAAACGTTGCCAGTTGGTTGTGTCATTTTCCAGCTGAAAAACAACATTAGTTTTTTTCTTAATGCACAATATAACAGCCATATACATTTGCCCAGACACAATTCGTGCTGATGTTTTCTGCTTTCAGCAGGATGCAGTGACGTTAGAGTAACATTGAGTTCATGAAAGGTAAAGTTAACAATGGATGACGATTGGTGACAGTGCAAGTCAATGAAATGTCAATGCACTTTTCTTTCACCCTTGATAAAAGACGGCATCAACACAGCCTGCGTGCCATTAATTAACAGATTAACTACCAGTTAACATTCATGCCAAGACACCGAGACGGTATGAGGATTCACACTGATGCACAAACATCTCAATGCCATTGCATTGTTCCATATGACAATGATAGGTAGGTAGGTACTAGGTACTCACATCAAAATGGTCCTCACAGCAGAACCATGGTGCTGTTGAAGTAATTGCATTGGCATCTTCACGCCTAGCCATTTTCGCCCATTGCCTTCTGGCAGGAATCTGGCGTGGAACTGGCAAAAATATTTTACCTGCCATTCTAGTGCTCGTATTCTCGCATTTAGGCACAAAACACCACTTGCGCCCCGAAGCAGCACTCATTTCTTGGCTCCACAGGGCACAGACTGTATCAAATGGATGAAACTGTGATGCGTAAACGGCCTGAAATATCCAAGCACTCTTCCCGATTAAAAAAGGGTAAATGTGATACCGTAATTCGCAAACACACTTATCAATACCAATCACCAACCAATGCCATCTCCAAATACAATCATCGACAGCCTTGGCCTTGGCCGCCGCAAGACAACACAACAGTGCAAATCCGGCGCGTATACCGAGTGACGTCATGGAACATCTGCCAATCAGCATCATAAATTTTGATGACGTTTTTTACAGAAAAATGTCAATTTTTTCACCAAAACAAGACTGTTATCCTCCAACAACCCAATAAATCGACTTCCTAAATCAGGACTTACTTATACATATGAAAATCTTTACCACTTTTTGGGGAGTACCACACCCTATTGCTAGCTGAATTACTGAGAAAACTGGTTGGCGCACATTGTATTGGAGATATGAATAATATTTTCAAAATAAGTTTTGAACACCGACGATGTAACGTTAATGTTAAACGCCGTGCAATTTATTGATTAGTTCAGACATAATTCCTGAGAAGTTGTCTATCACTGTGGAGCTATAGGTATGGGTAAATACGAGCTATGAGTCTGTGAAATAGTAAACAAATTTGATAAAAGTGATCGTCTGTGAAATCTGGTGAAATCAATGTGCGCCAACCAGTTTTCTCAGTAATTCAGCTAGCAATTCTCGTGCTGTGTTCAAAAAGACGTTTACAGTGAGGGGCAAACTTAAGAAAAACGAACTATATATATGGCCTTGGGTCGATCAATATTTGGATTTGCGCCTAGTAGTTTCCCAGTCTGCGAAGCATTGCAATTTTGACAAAAGCTCGTCGGTGCAGGTTTGTTCAGCTGGTGCTGATCTGGTGCGGCGTGGTGCGGATTTGGCTGGTGGGGCAGATCTAGTGTAGCCCAGTGGCCAGTGTCCCAAGATTTGGGTGGAAAGTGAAATCCTTGTGAAATTGAATAGTCCACTCGGTCCACTCTCACCTTTAATTTTCCAGGACAATTTTCCCTCCCAACTTTAACAACTAAGATCATCCGCATGTACATTTGCTGGCTGGCTTGTATCTACATTCAAATTCCATTAAATTATCGCAGCTCCCACATCCTGTAACATTCACATCATGGGCGCCGCCACCGGGGGGGACGGGGGGGACGCGTCCCCCCCCCACTCTCAGAATGGAAGGGGGACGTCCCCCCAAACTCATTACGGAGCGAGCGAAGCAAGCGTATAGTCTTGCGTAGGTTAACGGAAATTTCTGAGTATGCCGTGGTCACGCTTTTGCTAGGCTTATATCTCAGCAACCACTTGACCGATTTACATGCGGTAATTTTTGTAGGGTAGCACTAGATTCATTCCTTCTAACAAGCATCGGACTATTCCCGATGCATGTGAGTGACCCCATATGCACGCGCCACGTGAAAAACGAAGAGGTGTCAGTTTTGTAACAATTTCAATATCTCGGCAACTACTGGGCCGATTGCGCTGAAAGTTGGCATGTATGTAGGTAGGTATACCCACTAGGCAATGCATATCCATGTGCCACAGTTGGGGTGCTGCTGCACGTGCGCACATGCAGGGGTCGATTCCAGATCTCGAGAACGGCTGAACCGATTGTCCTGAAATCTGATACATGGTTAGGGACCGGTTAGTAGGGTGCCGTGCAAAAGTCATTTGGGACCCATTTTGCATGTGCGCACGTGCAGGGTGCCGCTTCCAGATCTCGAGAACGGCTCTGCCGATTGCACTCAAATTTGGCACATCGTTAGGGACCGGTTAGAAGGGTGCAGTGCACAAGTTGTTGGAGGTATCCCCTCGCAATTTCGCACGTGCAAGGCCCACCCTCTCGCTCGCTCCGTTGGTCGCCCCCAAAAGGCGTTTTTCTGGTTGTTATCCTACTCGAAATTTGATTAGGCCCTTCGGTCCAATGAGACCATTTCAGAGCCGCAAGTATGAAAGAATTAGTGGGAGACATTGGTCGGGGCAGCCACCCCAGTGAGCCACTTGGGATGAACCCGACCAATTGAACAGGCAGCCCAGCCCACTGGCACTCACTGCACCCGGCAAAGGACTATAGCTCCAGTGGAGCCATTCCCGCATGGGATAGAGTTGCCCGTCCAGCCCGGAGCAGGGTGTTGCGGCGTGGAGGAGAAGGATTTGACTGTCATGAGGATGGAAGAGATGGAACGGCCGGTGCCGAATCTGAGAGGGTCCAGGAGGTTTAGATACTCAGTATATGGGGTGTGGGCCTACAGGCATTGGTCTGACCCCTGCCACCTCGGCCAACAAAATCTCCAGCTCTTATCCGACCTGTCATCGCGGAACTGCCGATTTTTGATATCGTGATCAACGTGTGTCGTATAACACGACTGGCCGAACACGGGCCTAATATATTTCGTCTAACCAGCCAAGAGCATGACTTTACACCAATCCGACCTCGAAGTCAAAATCCGAACATTTTCGAAGACTTCAACTCCGACTCTGGCCAAAACTGGCCAAAACAGTCAACTCCGACTGATTCCGGCTCCGACCCCACACTTCTGCAGTCACGCTACACTAAATTTCCAGCTTCTAAGAAATAAGCTATACGGTTGACAGGACCACAAAACTTTGAGGCGACTTGACTACTTGACTTGGTTTTCCTGACCTAGGTTTTCTGGTATCAAGCTTGTTACACGGGCTGCAAAATTCGTATTTTGGAGCAGTTTTGCCTAATGTTTTTTTTTGCCGATTTTCGCGGCGCTTCGCGCCGATTCGTGCACAAGCCAAGAAGAGAGATTTGTGACTATACAACGCCCCCTCCCCCCACGGTTCGTCGGAAGGTCATCTCAGGCTCAAAAGAAACGATATATACCATTCGAAAGCTGACGGTGAGCTGAATCCAAAAATGTAATTTTTATCAAAATCGATCGATGGCCTTTTTTGAAAATTGCGTTTTTGTAAAAACTTTATAATTTTTATTCAACGGGCTGTCCTGGACATTCTTGAAAACATAAACATGTATTTTTGAGTTCCAGTAAAAGCTGAACGCCTAAAGAACAATATTTAGCGAAGCAATATTTCCAAACATTGATATGCGTCTCCCACAGCCGACAATAAGGCGAAATTACACAGCTCAGTGTCACGATGGACCAAAGTCAGCCACACAGAAGCGTGAACTGACCCTTATCGACTCACAGACCCGGCGCTCTCGGCCTGCCTGACCGGCCACGGCAAGGAGGTTCGGCTGTCGTTCTACTAAACAGACGTCATAATTGTTGGTTTAACGATTCAAGTCGGTACTTGAGTTATTCAGGATACATGAGCAGAAGATTTATTGCTCTGTCATCTTCACACCATGCATTGATTTGCATTTGTTCATGTCTACTTTGCTCAATTGAGCTTGGTATCATGCCCATATAAGGAAAATTGGCCGCGCTGAAATGTCAGAGGCTGTACCGGCCTCAGCTCGGGTGGAGTGGGGGTAGCGCCCGGTGGGGCAGGGTAACCTTTGACCGGTCGCACGGCCGAGCAGCTGTCACCAGTACAGCCTCTGACGGTGAAACCCCGCTCACTTCCCCTGTGCGGGCACTGAGCGCAGCTGGATGGAACAAAACATGCATAAGAAAAATGTAAATTAAAGCATGTTGTAAATCAAGCAGAACAACGCATTTTCTTCACAGGTATCCTGAATAACTTTAATAGCAATGTAGACAGTTAAACTGACAAATATGGCATTTGTTTAGTAGAACGAGAGGCGAACGTTCTTTCCGTGGCTGGTCGGGCGGGCCGAGAGCGCCGGGTCTGCGAGTCGATAAGGGTCATTTCACGGTTCTGTGTGGCTGACGTTGGTCCATCGTGACACTGAGCTGCGTGATTGCGCCTTATTGTCGGCTGTGGGAGACGCACATTATTGTTAGGAAATATTGCTTCCCTAAATATTGTTCTTTTGGCGTTCAGCTTTCACTGGAACTCGAAAAAAACATGCTTATTTTTTTAATAATGCCCGGGACAGCCCGTTGATTAAAAAATTATAAAGTTTTTACAAAAACGCAATTTTCAAAAAAGGCCATCGATCGATTTTGATAAAAATTACATTTTTGGATTCAGCTCACCGTCAGCTTTCGAATGGTATATACCGTTTCTTTTGAGCCTGAGATGACCTTCCGACGAACCGTGCCCCACGCGGGTATGCAATATGCATTACTTATGCAATATGCATTATCGATCATATTAGTGGCATACATCAGCAATTATACCGTGATAGAACACGAGGCTTTGCCGTGTCAAACTGAATCGGACATCAGATGTGTATATAGGTAGGTACTCGGTGGGAATGCGGTCTATAGCCATTACTTTAAGGAAATCCCTACCAAGCATAGTACGTTCAAACCAGCTGAATGCTGATTGGCTAGCATTTTTCCGTAAGGGAATGGATTCCTCGGTAAGAGAATGACAAAGTATAATCTATGGGAATGACTTCAGTCTTCAAACCTAAAATCGATACCGATATATTTGGCTAGGGTGATCGTTGGGCCATAAAAGCTCCTGATTTGTTATCGTCTCAGCTCAAGCTACAGAACTGTTACTTCAGTTCAAAACCCTATGTTAAAAGTGGCATATTTGCTTTAAACGTTGAATGCATCCGACCGAAAAAGCCACGGTAAGAATGTCTACTATTGGGTTTTCAGTCGGTCAGTCCGTCCCCCCCCCCCCCAGTCAAAAATCCGTGGCGGCGCCCCTGATTCACATAGAAAATGGTGATCATGTTTTCATTCTTCTTTGTATCTTTCTGACTGGCAATTTTCCACTTTCAGTCCTCTTTGTAGTGAGGAATTTTACCCTCGAACACCCAAGCCAAAATATCCCTAATTTTGGGACACTGGTGTAGCACAGTGCAGATTTGGCTTGTTGATGGACATCACAGACCAGACGAGATACATGAGGAAAATTGAAAAACATTGCTGAAGCTGAAGCCATACTTTGCAGCCGTGCTGCAGCCATGCTGCAAAGTATCGCTCGCATGTCGACGAAGCGCACTAGCCCAAGTTCAAAATCCGCACCAACCCTTCAAAACCGGAAAATCCACACCAATGCGGGCTGAGGGTAAAAGATCCGCACAGAACCCAAAAATGACCAGCAGTTGCACACTCATTTAAACCCAGGGGACACTGAATTACACATAAAAGCTGCAGCAATGTTTTTCGATTTGCCTCATCAATATCGTCTTACCTTACCTTACCTTCACAGTGATCGGGAGGGAAAAGGCCACTTGGCCTGGAGATCCCGTTCTCATCGAGCTCTAGGACTAGGACAGTCTGGGCTCTTATGGGTACGGAATGTCATACTTCAGGCTTTTCCAGTGTTCGTCCAGCCTGGCCTTGAACTGGTTGACGCTGGTGGCAGACACTACAGAAGCTGGCAGAGAGTTCCAGTCATTCACGACTCTTGTGCTGAAGGTGTTCCTCCTCGTGAGCGTCCTTGCGTTCGGTTTCTGCAGCTTCCACTGATGTCCCCTTGTGCGGTCGGAGCTGTGTCTGGTCGGAAGCGCTTCAGGAGCCACTGACATGCCACCATGGAACAGCTGAAACACTGTCACCATGTCCCCTCGGCGACGACGATAGAACAGCGACGGTATGTCGAGTCGGCGCAGACGCTCGGTGTATGGGAGATGTCTGATGGTGTCAACCATGCGAGTCGCTCGACGTTGTACCCGCTCCAACCGTTTCTGAATGACTCTGCCAAATGGCCCCCATACAATGTTGCCATACTCGAGGAACGGTCTCACCACAGACTTGTACAGCAGAGGCAGCGTGATTGCGTCGAGAGTGGCAAATGAGCGCCTCACAACAGCCAACATCTGGGTCGCTTTTGCAATGGCAGCAGCAGTTTGTTGGTGGAACTTCAGGTTCTCGTCGACAATGATGCCCAGATCCCTCTCTTCGCTCACGCTCTCAATCGCGGCGTTATCCAGTAAGTATGAGTGCTCAGGATTCAGACCTCCGACATGCATCACTTTGCACTTCGACACATTGAAGGGCAACAGCCACTTCTTCGACCAGTTGACCAGAGCGTTGATGTCAGCTTGAAGGCCGGCAGGGTCACCTGTCACACGACGGTAGAGTTTTGTGTCGTCTGCAAACAGCTTGACACAGCTCGACACTTGCTGGGGCATGTCATTGACGAAAATCGTGAAGAGGGTGGGACCAAGGACCGATCCCTGGGGGATACCGCTGGTGACGGGGACCCAGTCAGACCTCGATCCCTGCAGCACAACCCTCTGAGTACGACCAACAAGGAAAGCCTCAATCCAACTCAGCAGCTTCCCCCCGACTCCATAGGCGCGCAGCTTACTGAGGAGTCGCTGATGCGGCACCGAGTCGAAGGCTTTGGCGAAGTCGAGGTATACGACATCAACTGGGTCACCATCTTCCAATGCAGCACTCCAATCTTCCATCACCTCCAGTAGCTGACTGGAACATGATCTCCTCGGGAGAAATCCGTGCTGAGCCGCATGCAGCAGGCCACTGTCCGTGAAGTGTTGAAGAAGATGGTCGCGGATGATGGACTCGAGCACCTTTGACGGAATGGAAGTAAGGCTCACTGGTCGGTAGCTCGCGGGGTTTCTGCGGTCGCCTTTCTTGTATATGGGGACTACTTCACCAATCCTCCAATCAGAGGGGAGACTTCCTGCTTCCAGTGATTTTGCGAATAGCAAACTCAAGGGCACAGACAGGGGACTTGCAGACTCGCGGAGCACTCGGGGATGAATAGCATCCGGCCCTGGCGAGCTAGTTGGCTTCAAGACCGCCAGCTTAGCCTCAACTTTCTGTGGCGATACATCCACGTCAACCAGTGGGGGTCCCTGGAAGTTGCATGGCAGAGCTGGGGGAGGCTCAGCTCCCTCTGAGGTGTAGACGCTGGAGAAGAATCTGCTTAGTACTTCAGCTTTTGCTTGGTTGCTGGACACAAGCTCACCGTTTTCATCCATCAGGTCTTCGACACGGCACCTGGTACGCAGTCTGGAGTTGGCGTATCTCCAAAATGCTTTGGGGTTCTGTCTGAGGTTCGATGCCAGCTTTGACTCGTGGTCCCTTCGAAGTTTTCTCGTCAGGCCCCTAAGCTGATTTCTGCACCTCACGAACCGGGCATGATCCACGTTGTCGAGAGTTTGACGGTAGACGCCCCACAGCACCTGCTTCCTCTTTCTCAGCTGCTTCGCCGCCCGATTCATGTAGAGATTCTTCCTGGAGTGGGCGTTTCTCTTGACCGAACAGTCTTCTACGTCTCCGGTGATTCGCGACTTGAACGATACGTATGCTTCTTCCAGGTCCAAGTTTCTGATATCGTCCCAGTTTCGTGCCCTCAGGACACCTGCAAGGCGCTCGTAGTTGATGTGTAGAATCGGTGGGCGGTGTGAGGTACACACATCCGCATAGCAAACAACAGTAAACTTCAGGACAACATGATCGCTTTTGGCGAGTCCAGGAAGGTGCTCGAGATTACGAATCATGCCTTCTTCGTTGGTAAACACCAGGTCCAGTACATTTGGAGTTTCACCCAATCGAAATCTAGTAGGAGAGCGGACGTGCTGGAAAAGGTAGCAGTCATGTATTGTGTCGAGAAAAGTCTGAGAAAGATGGGTGTCAGGTGCGTTGGATGCTTCGGTTTCCCAGTTGATCTGGGGAAAGTTGAAATCTCCTACAATCACCCGATGCGAGTAGGACATCGAGCTTGCCTGTCGAATGAGCTGACCCAGGTGAGTGGCATGCTCTTCATCAGATCTGGACGGACTGCGGTAAACGCATCCCAGCAGCAGACAGTCACTCCCAATCAGTGACAGTCTAATAAGCCACACATGTTCCACTGACGATGAGCTGAGAGAGACTTCTGACACCCTGAGATAATCAGCTGCGTAGATGCATACTCCTCTTATGCCGCTGCATCCAAGATTAGGAGATGATAGCGAGAAATTGGTGTAGAGTGTGTATCCAGGTACGTGAAGGAGAGCGGGGGCTATGGGAACTTTTTGGGCCTCAGGAATTGTCTCTGTTACCATAATCAGGTCAGGCTCGTCATTACAGATGAGCATGCACATGTCATCCCGCTTACTCACGAACTGGTCAGCATTTGTGTATAACACACACAGACCCCTGGGCTTGTGGCTAGCTGGAGGCTGACCTAGTCACTTCTGCACAGCAGGGGCAGAACTGGCCTGTGTTGGGGTGGTGAGTGGTCGTTGCACAGCCTGTGCCCTGCCGTCACCACCGGGGACAGCTGGGGCGCGTGTAGATTCTCCACTTTGAGCCTCTCCATTAGATGTTGCCTGTGCTTGTGCCCCACTGCCACCAGAGAGGACAACAGGAGCCCTACTGCCTCCCTCCACCACGCCAGCGGGTACCTGTACAATTTTCCCCCTCTGATTGTCAAGTTGGCTTCACCAGCCTTTCTGCGAGCTGCCATTTCTGCTCTCAACTTTTTGCCAGTCTCCCTTTCTTTCTGGGTGAGGTCTGGGGTGATATATATGTTCCCATACTGTTCGGAATGTCGGAGTTGGGGGGCCCCTTTCAGGATGTCATGTTTGCAAGCAGCATTTTCTAGAGTAACTATCAGTAGTCTTGGCTTGTCCTCATACTTCTTACCAACTCTGAATGACTTTGATGCTGGAGCATGGATCTTCATGACATCTTTCAGAATGGTGGTGAAGAGGGCTATGTCTTTAGCCGACCTTTCGCCCACTGTGCTGCCGTCCTGTTCAGGGAGATTGTGTATTACAACGTTTGCTTTGCGTCGCTCCTTGTCCAAGTGGTCATCCAGCACCTTTGACAACTCCTGCACATTTTTCCTTTCACTAACCACATTTGCTTTGGGGAGCATGGCTAGCTGAGATTTCACCACATTTGCAATCTCGCTACATGTGCCCTTAACAGTGTCAGCGTACGAAGCTTTGTGTTGCAACTTGCATGACTGACTGTTCGACAACTTTGACTTGTTCTTTGGCCTTTTTTGCATACTCCTGCAGGGACTTTTCCACCTGGTGAGCATGTTCCTTCATGGTTTGCTCCTGAGCCTGGACTGGTGATGTCACAGGATCAGGCGCGGCACTCGATGACACCGTTCTGAGGTATCTGATGGAACCAGGTAGCACAACCTGAATATTACCACTCCAGATACCTATTAACCAGTCATACGTCTGTGCTTTGGGAATTCATTGCATTTGGGATGTTTGTGGAACAAGTTAATACTTTAAAGAATGGAAATAGCTAACCCTTTATTGAAGACTCGGTGTATTGATGAATGATTGGTGTATTGGAGTATTATTGAATGACTCGGTGGAGTGGTTGCGGACTGCGGAGATACACACCTTGCATAAGTGTGAATACTGCCGGCCGGCCGGCCGCTAATGATACTCAGAAGTCAGAAATGTCTGCTATTCTATGAATGACTTCCCTTCGCTCGCTCGAAATAAGCTATTAACTAGAAAAACACCATAACAAAGAAACTAAAAATGTTATAATTACACTACTCAATTTCTAATAGCAGGCTAAAAAGCATGCTACTTACATCTTACAAAGACGCCTGACTGCAGTTCCGCTGGTGCATGCCATCGACTTGCACACCTGCTGGAGCTCCTGATGTCCTTTGGTTGACAAGCACACCCGTCTCGCGTTTCGAGCCGCACTTGTGACCTTGGTTCGCCTCACTTTTGATGTTGGTGTTAGGTTGAGAGCGCTGTAAAAATCGTACGAAATCTTAAGATGCCTGGAAATTAGTACCTAGCGGCAATCAAGGACAATGGGAAAGCTGCGCATCATGCCTCCCATTTCCCAACGTACGCGGCATTGATAATGCGGCTTTAAAGATGAACAACAGTTTGGTTATAACAACATTGATAACATTTATCATTCTATCTTTTAGCCTACTGATAAGTTGTCAATGCCTATAAGTCTATGTATAAATTATGTTAGAAAAAACAAAATAGGTTCTACTAATCAGAGCTTGCAAAGGTATATACTTATGTAGTCACTGTACCGTTTCTTGCTCGTGGAGCTCCTTTTTCCATCCACAGACAGAGGAGTGGAGGACAGATCCACGAGATGGCGAGGCACTGCGGACTGCGGACTGTTGGTCCGTGGGTCGCACATGGTGGCATCTGGCTCTGATGAACCAGGACGACCATCAGCCACGGGCGGTCCGTCATCATCTGAGGAGTGGCTGAGATGGAGCATGCCAAATTCAGTGGAAAAAAACTCATAACTAAATGCCAACATTGTGGTTTCTTAGACAGGTGTAATTGATAGATAGTCATGGGTATCACTGAAACATCTGGACATTTCCCTAACCCAGAGATACAGAGTCCTGCTTGTGCAGTGTGCACCCTATTAGGTACCGACCAGAGTTTCATAATAACTGTGACATTCAGCTTATTGTATGCCATGACTCACTGGCTTTACAAAAAAAATGACTGAGCACTACAACAAGCATATTACAAAGGAGTCACATTACAGTTTAATCCATAATAAAAACGAAAAGGCAGTACAACAAATCTGCTATCACTCACCGAAGTCTCTTGGTAGCCATGCGTGGCTCGTCATCATCTGATGGGGGGCTGAAACAGAGCACACAATATCCATCAACATAAACATTATATATACTTAAACCTGTATTACATTACCGTTGCATTACCATGTTACCTTGTAGGTGGTAGGTATTAGGCTTTAGGTTGTAGGTAAGGTTAGGTTAGGTTCGGTTAGAGTTGGCTTGGTCAGGTTTGATAAGAAAGCATCTCTGGGTATAGCGCCTCTCCTTGGTTGCAAAAAGAAGTGTGATGCCTGCTTGACGACTACCATTTTTTCTTGGTTGGAAAACCTTTGTGTGACGTCTGCTCTATTAATACCCAACAGACCACACATATGCCGGCTGTAGGTTGGTTGGTTCAGTGGCGCGGAAACTTCTTCCAGACTGGGGGGATGAACCATAATAGAGATCAACCTAGGGTACCCCCAAATCTAGTTTTCTCACCAGTTTTAGGCCACTTGTTTTTCAGACCTTGGCCTTTTCAACGAAAAAAAAAACGAAAATATTTGCAAAAAGGTGAGGTATTCCGTCTCAGCTCAGCTGACCGATGACGTAATGGTGTGGGCGGGACTAACAGGCGATGTAGCCCTCACTGCGCACGCGTGCTGCAGCATATTTCATTTTTGCTGCGCAGCCGAACAGCCCTCAGGTTAGATCATGTTTTTATCTTCCTCAGGCTTCATCTACACATTTACTGATAACACCAGGGCCCAATCTTACCAAATGCAGTGAATGCGCATTCACGGCATTTGGTAACATTCAGAACTATTCCACATTCACTTATTTATTCGTTCACGCAACATTCATAATCATTCATGCTATCAAAATCATTGGACAAGATTAGCATTTAGCTGAATGTAAAAAAGTTTACCTTTGATATTAGCGCTGTAAACTCCGGCCAGTCCTGCCATATCCTACTTACGGCATTGGTAAGATTGCACCCTGGTGTCAATAGCAATGTCTCATAATGATAGATGATGCAACTAGTGAGAATAAATCATAATTACCCAGGAAGGTTTTGGTCCGGTACGGCGTCATGTTTCAAGTATAGCTTGCCATTTGCTTCCACCATCTGAGTGGGGCTGAAATGTTTGCGGCAAACACGCCCTTGCTTCAGCAAAGAAGAATTTTTTCTACAATGTGTCAGCCAAACTTTTCTTCGCGTGTCGTCAATTTTGCCACCGGGAATAGCGCTGAGATCTTTCGTTCCATTGCAATTTCTTACACAGCATTTCTGACCAGGCATTGCAACAAAACTTTAAATATTTATCAAATAATCAACCATACAAAGCAAGGAGTGCATTCGAGAGCAAGAAATGCGAGAAATGACACTGTTTACATTATTTTGCGCCACAAATGAACGGCAAGCGCCAGAAACGCAGCCAAATCTTGCGATTGCGACTACGAAATTCATTATTTTGGCCTCAGAGCCTGAAGCGAAAAATACAAGCATATTTATTTCAAAAAGACTTCAGGTTTGTCGAACGGTGTTATGAGAATTTTGATAAGAGTACTGCATAAGTTTTTCAGTGATGCCGCAAAAGTGTTGTATCTATCTTCTTTTATTGTGCAGTCGGCGGGACCGATTCAAAATTGAGTCGTTGCTACTAAAATAGCAGCATATGGCGACAGATGATGAACAGGAAAAATAGTTGCGTAAATTTAGACATAAACCACCCCCAAACCATGAATATCTTTTGAAGGCACTATAGACGACCATTAACTAACTAGATGTGATGAAGATCAAATGTAATGAATACGCTCATTTTACAAAATTACATGCAAGTTCCAAAAAGTGATGTAAGTACTTATTCAACGGTCATTTTCAGCGCTCCCCGCTAACGTGACTTCAAGTTGAGATATTTGCGGCAAGGTACCGAATTGAGCAAAATGGTTTTAATTTACATTATAACTTGTTGTGTTTTGTCAGAAAATGGTCCTAACTCAGATTTTGTGGAAAAAGGTCATAATCTCCCTTTAAAGGAAACAGTTCACTTTCCTGAAATTAGTATTTTGCTATTGATTTATGATTTTTTATGCTCAAAATGATCATGAAATAAAATAAAACCTTTTTGTAAAAACAATTTTTTCTATATTTTAATATAGGACGAACTATATTCTACGTAAAATAATGTTTGACGCGGAAGCTTATTACGCGTTGACCAATCATATCGCGTAGTTCAAACCTACGGGCTACGCATACTACATTGGCTGTAAGCAGCATGCTGATTGGCTGACGATGACGTGGCTGCATTCCTGTGCAAGGCACACATTCCTCTGCAAGGCACTCTTTTCGGAACGAGAAATGGAATATCTTCGTCTAGGGTGATCATTGAGCCGTAAAAGCTCCTGATTTGTGCTAGTCTCAGCTCAAGCTACGAAACTGCTATTCAAGTTCAAAACCCCATGTTAAAAGTGAACTATTTCCTTTAACGGAAATTTATAAGTATGAGCGGCCGGCCGTGCGGACGCTTTTGCGAAGCTTATATCTCAGCAACCACTTGACCGATTTACATGCGGTAATTTTTGTATGGTAGCTTCATTCCTCCTACCAAGTATTGGACTATTCCTGATGCATGCGGGTGACCCCTTATGCACGTGCCACGTGCAAAACGAAGAGGTGTCAGTTTTGTAATTGTTGCAATATCTCGGTAACTACTTGGCCGATTGCGCTGAAAGTTGGCATGTAGGTAGGCACCCACTAGGCACTGCATGTCCATGTGCCAGAGTCGGGGTGCTGCTGCACGTGCGCACGTGCAGGGGTCGTTTCCAGATCTCGGGAACGGCTCGACCGATTGCGCTCAAATTTGGCACACAGTTAGGGACCGGTTAGTAGGGTGCCGTGCACAAGTCAGTTGGGACCCATTTTGCACGTGCTCACGTGCAGGGTGCCGCTTCCAGATCTCGAGAACGGCTGGGCCGATTGTGCCCAAATTTGGCACATCGCTAGAGACCGGTTAGTAGAGTGCCGAGCACAAGTCAGTTGGAGGTACCCCCTCGCAATTTCGCACGTGCAAGGCCCACCCTCTCGCTCGCTCTGTTAGTCGCCCCAAAAGGCGTTATACTGGTATTAGTGTCTCAAATGCATATATTACGAACTACTGAATGATTGCGATGCATTTGTATGTTGTTTTTTTTTTGTATTTTTACTCACTGATGATGGTGTTCATACACCGAAACCGGTCTGATCATAATGAATTCGATACAGTGCCTAATCTTTAAATTAATATTGGTATTACGAAATTTGTCACAACATTCAAGAAAAATAACAACAAATCTCTATGATGCAAAAATGTAATGAAAAGCGTCATACATGCTATCAATATTAACCTAGTGATGAGCATTTTCACCGGCGAAAAAGATGGCATCAAATGGAACTTTGGGAGGCGATTGCGCGTTACAGGGTGAGGATAACGGAAAATGGACTGGACATCTGTGGTGAGGGTGGGCACCTCTTACGAAAACCGGTAAGTGAAAAAAGGTGACAGTCTACCTTTAACGGAAATTTCTGAGTATGAGCGGCCGGCCGTGCGGACGCTTTTGCGAGGCTTATATCTCAGCAACCACTTGACCGATTTACACGCGGTAATTTTTGTAGGGTAGCTTCATTCCTTCTACCAAGTATTGGACTATTCCCGATGCATGTGGGTGACCCCTTATGCACGTGCCACGTGCAAAACGAAGAGGTGTCAGTTTTGTAATTGTTTCAATATCTCGGTAACTACTTGGCCGATTGCGCTGAAAGTTGGCATGTAGGTAGGCACCCACTAGGCACTGCATATACATGTGCCAGAGTTGGGGTGCTGCTGCACGTGCGCACGTGCAGGGGTCGTTTCCAGATCTCGAGAACGGCTGGACCGATGGCGCTCAAATTTGGTACACGGTTAGGGACCAGTTAGTAGGGTGCCGTGCACAAGTCAGTTGGGAGTCTGGGACCCATTTTGCACGTGCGCACGTGCAGGGTGCCGCTCCCAGATCTCGAGAACGGCTGGGCCGATTGTGCTCAAATTTGGCACATCGCTAGAAACCGGTCAGTAGGGTGCCGTGTACAAGTCAGTTGGAGGTACCCCCTCGAAATTTCGCACGTGCAAGACTCACCCCCTCGCTCGCTCCGTTAGTCGCCCCAAAAGGCGCTATACCTACTGGTCAATTAAACAAGTGTATGGCAGGCATTTGGATTAGAGATCGGATACCAACTTTTTGGTATACCTAGTACCTACCTACCGATAGTTGACCGATACCAAACCGATACCGACTTGGTATTTGGTATTTCAATCCTATTGTTTTTGGTATTTTGTTGGTATTTTGCAAGGCGTATTATGAATCCTCGCTAACGCATGAGAGGCTGAGAATTTGGTAAAAAGTTGGTATTATTCTTATGCTCCCTAGTTGGTTCCAAGGCAGTATATAGTTAGTTCGGTTTCGGTATTTTCCCAAATCCCATGGTCTTCGTTGGTATTCGTAAGAAATCATCAGAATCAAGAAATCAGAAAAAATCATAAATCTATTGCCAAAAAAAAACTAATTTCGTGAAAGTGAACTATTCTCCGGGGTCGGTGTGGTGTCGGTAATATTTTGGTGACTCCGGGCAGAGCTGTCTAGTGTCTACTCGGAGCCGGTACTCCGACCAACTCCTACTCCGTTCCGACTCCGTTAGCCCGCCCGTCACATCAATATCGGCGTTATTGAACCACTCTCGATGACAGGATGGCCATCAAACTGATTTTAGCACCGCTCCGGAATGCATCCGAGTATGGCTTCCTCAACGTCCATGTGAATCGATCTGTCGCTATACGATGAAACGCAGTGGGTTACCAGCCGGTTTCGCCCGTCGACGAAGGCCTAGGAGTGCGTCAGAAGACGTGCCGATATCGACTTTGGTCTCACTGCAGGGCCGGCTCCAATTACAACTGGGCGCAAAATGACCTCAGCAGTCGGCGCGCCCTAAAGCACCATTTAACAAACAAACAAACAAAATTACAACTATAAGACCATGTTGTTGTACCGATCTATTCACGCACAAAGCACACGGCACACGTTGGGTTTCTACATGGCACATGCCGGAACAGCAAGTGAAACACGTAAATCACATGACATAGTAGGATTACCTATTTCCAAGCGCAACAGTTTTTTTTTTTTTTTGCAATATTTGTAGGTACGTACTGATTAGGTATATGTAGGTATACCTACATACATTTATTACATTTATTTCATTTCATTTATTAATGGAATTGATCACGGGACTAGCCCATTTAAGATCAAAGTCAAACAAAACATAAAATCACAATCACAACACTCTTTAAACCGTCCGTCCTCCGTACCGTTCGCTTTGGGTGTCATGAGGCACTCGGCCACCGTGCTATGCAGAAGACGACATGCTATTGTGACGTGATAGGAGATGGTAGTCAGTATGTTTGCATCTCATCACGCTTGCAGCTTTTGGTCATTGATGATGCAATGCACTTATGAACGACTTACGAGGTCCATTGGATTAGCTTGTGCCCAATTTACTAGGCAAATAAGCAATAAATGCGTACAACAGACGGGCGGAGCAGGATTCTATATTTTATTTTCGTCATCAAATCTCCTCGATCCCTCACCCCCTGCACCCCGCGGCCGGGACACTGGTGCGATGCTACCAGCCGTTCAGGCGGGTCTGGCGGCGCTCGGTGGTTTGCAGTGCGCTCCGCGGAGAGCAGCCGGCGCGCGCGGCGCCCAGCTCTGCGGCCAGCAGCAGCGCGCTGGCCGCGTACCCGTACAGCAGGAACAGGAACGCCGAGCCCACCTGCTGCACGGTGAGCGCCGTGAATCGGCGGCCGGCGCACAGCTCCGGCTGCCGGCGGCACGCCTTCTGCTGCTCGCGCCGCGCCCGCTGCGCCTTCTCCCGCTCCACGTCGGCCATCCACTTGTCGACCAGGCCGAACTGGCGCATCAGCTGCAGCCGGCGGTTCATCTCGGCCGCGTACGGCGTGTTCTTCTGCTGCGCCCAGGCCACGTTGGACGGAAAGAACTGCTCGCGGCCGATGTGCATGTGCGCCGGCGTCACCTGGCCGCGCGTGGCCGCGATCGTGTCGTAGAGCAGACTCTTGGCGCCGGGCGTCTCCTCGAGCAGCGCCAGCCGCCGGCGCGTGGTGGTCAGCTCTCGGAAGGCCTGCGCGTTGTCGCCGCGGATCCAGCGCCGTTTGAGCCGCTGGAACAGCGGCGCCGTCTGCGCGTTCATCCAGTCCGTGTAGGTGCCATAGCCGGCGTGCGTCACCACGTCGTACTCGTGGTCCACCAGGTCCTGTCGGGAATCAGCACTCACGGTTAGACGTCTTTGGTGCCAATGATGCTACGCAAATGTCTTTGGTACGCAGGATGCCACGCAGACATCACTCGCTCGAGAGACGTCACATTATCGGCACAGACGTAACTGGCGCGGGTGACATCACTGCATCGTCATTGTTGTTGCTGGTGATAGCACAGAGCCGAAAAGACGTCAATTATACGGGTAACGTTTCACATTAGTTGTGCTGCTGCTCCGGTTCAGCTAGTGACTTGGGATTCGGAAACTGCTTTTTATGCCCACTTTGTGGTCAAGTGTAAACCTATATATATTATATAAGTGGTAAGTGATCAATCAAGTGGGAAAAAATGACCGAAAATAATAGCCGATTATCTCACAGTAAGACAATACCGATATTTTTTTTAATATGTTAGCTTTCGAGGCTCTGTCAATGCCTTAATGGTCAAATATTGGAACGTTTCATTTAAAAAAGAGCATAATCGGTTTCATTGAAATGCATGAGCACCGTCGTTATTTTCGTGAGGCTAAATTTATTGGAGACCAACGACTGGGTGAAACTGACCCTGTCTTTTATCATTAAACGTCGTGCCTACACATGACACCTAACACATGTGCCTACATACCGACGTTTTCCTCAGGCGACTAGCAATCTAAGCCATAGGTAAGTAAGTATTGCTGGCTCTAACAATATGATCGGGACATTTGAAACGGCACCATTTATTGATAGCATTTACGCAGTTACATGTCGAATAATACGGTGCAATTACTGCCGCTGAGGTTAGTGCGCTTCACAACCTGACTGCTAACTCCGTGACAGCGTTGAAACCGAGCAAATTTAACTGTCGCAATGTTCCATTGGACCATAAATTATAAGACATAAAGGGAGAGGGACGCTTATTATTGAGTGTTTCCGTGAACATCATGTCGCTATACGTGTCGCCATTTGACACGCTTTATGACTTGTTTCACATGCATGTGAAAGCAGAGGCTTTGCCACCGGGGGGAGGAGTGGGGGGAGGAGGGCGAGCTCCAGACCCTCCAATAATCTCACTACCGTAATGCAGCCTAATACATACTTAAAGGTGTGCATTTTTGGGTCGGATACCCTCCCCCAACCTGAGACAGAGGCGTAGCCCCTGCATGTGAAAGTTTCATACGTCATCCCTTCTCACTTGACAATGGTAGCTCAACTCTCATGAGGGTACTTATATTTTCGCCGCTATCCGTCGCGTTAACCGCGAGTTATTCGTTAAAAAAAAAAAAAAAAAAACAGGGAGGCCGTCCGTTTGACTCCCCTCCGCTTATAAGTACGCTAGTTAATTTGGCCGCTCGTTTTTATTTGCCTAATGAGACTCCGAACTCATGGAAGATCGCCATGAAGACATGCGTAATCCGTACACTAAGTATCAGCAAATATTTGACAGTGCTTACCTGGAACGTTTCCGGTGCCCATGAGTCCGGTGGTCGGGTGAGAATCGAGATCAGTTTGGAGGTGTAGGCGGTGCGTGTCACGATACTGGACACGAGCCACGTGCCGACGATCAGGCCGACGGCGAAGCTCATCCTGCCGAGCATCACGCGGCTCCAGTTGATGTCCTGCGCGGTGAGCACGCGGTAGGCGTCCTCGAGTTCGGAGCCCAGCTGCGCCAGCCAGCTGCGCCGGCCGCCCAGCAGCCGCTTGGCGAACAGCACGCTGACGGCAGTCAGCAGCAGGCTGGCCACGATCAGCACCCACACCAGCGGCGACAGCATGCGCGTCAGGTCGCTGCTGACGCCCAGCTGCACCGGCCGAGTGATGATGTTCACGTAGACGAGCGCAAACTCCTGGGCAAAATCGACCACGGTGCGCCGCTTGGCGGTGACGAAGAGGCCGCCGATGGCGAAGTCGGCCTCGCCCCGCGCCACCTCGCCGACCATGCCCTTCCAGACGCCGTCCTCCTCGTGGCCCCAGCTGCCGTCCGGGCCACGCAGGTACAGAGGACGGAAGTTGAGCCGCGAAGCCAGGTTGTCGATCAGCAGTTTAGGAGGCGTATCCAGGGCCGAGACGCACACGCGACCGTTCTGCTGGAGACACTCGAAGAACGGGTTGTAGTTCTCGAACAGGAAGGTGACAGTGCGACCGCCGAGGTCGGCGCGCGTCAGGAGCGCTGATGCGTTGTTTAGGTAGGGCTCTCCGGCTACAGAGTATACTCTCTGCCGCACCAGGGCGCCGTCGTGTCTGCGCTGCGTCACGAAGCGGGTGCCGTTGTCACCGCGCTCCACGCAGCTGGGGTACATCACCTTGCCGAAGAGCGGGAAGCGTAGCGTCTGCTGGCACGAGTCTGCCGGGATCACCACCGTCTCTCCGGCGGCCCAGTGGCTGTGCAGGTGATCCCGCACGCGCGGCAGACAGCGCGCATCCTGGAGGAAGAGCAGCCGCAGCCCGCGGCGCCGGTCGAACAGAAACCGCACCGCCTCGGCGTCACAGGGAAAACAGGTAACCAGCTGCAGGCCGGACGGCCAGTCGAGCTGGCGCAGCTCGGCGTCCAGTGCGTCGGCCGCGCCGCAGCTCAGCACCAGCAGCTCGGAGGAGGAGAGCTTGGCCAGCCGGCGCAGCAGGCGCACCACGGGCGTCATCAGAGGAGGACTGGGACGGGGCCCGGACGCCGGCTCCAGCGCCACTTCCTCGGCCGACCCGAGCGTAACGCCCGGCTCTGCGGAGGGGCCCGGAGTCGGCTCTATCTCCTGGAACTGCTGGGCCGAGGCGAGTCCGGCGACGAGCAGCGCCGGTCCGAGCGCCGACAGCGCCAGGAGCCGCCGACTGTGGCCCATGGCGGCGACGGCGGCCGACCGCGAGTGGCCGACGGCGGCCGACCAACGCGACTTTATACGGCCGGCGCCGGTCCGGCCTCCGCACTGTCCGCCAGCATCGATCAGACGAAGGGTTGCAGCACTATGTAATAGTATCCATGGATATAGGTACATAAATATGCCGTACGGTTGTTGAGATGATTACTTCAGCTGCTTTATTTGTCAAACTTTCCTTTGGCTTATGAGCTCAATGTCACTTATGATGAATTACATTTGGCATCAATGTCAAACAATTTCAGCGAGTTTGTACTGTGTATTGAAGTTTTGAGAATGGAGCAACAAACGCTCATTATTGTACCATAAGCCATACCTCGTACAATACCTCGTAAAAGGACACAGCCCACATTGCTCCTTTAGTACCACATACCTAGTATTAGTTACGTCTCATGTCTACTTTTGGTCAATAGTAAAATTGATGTCCCACGGCTGCTTTTAGGTCCCCCTTCCGCAGGTGCATAACGATTCAGAAGCTTCTTAGTGTTGTAACGGGTTATCGTTCCTCACCGCCAACTCCAGCCGCTGCAGACCCTGGAACAAGGCCCCTCAGCTTTCCAATATACAGGGACTTATAAATGTTATGTAAACGTATTTGGAGACACTACGGTAAATACAACGTCTGCGCTTTGCACTTATTTAAGAAATCCGATGAAGAGAGGTCAAACCATCGAAATAGCAAACTACATGTTAACAACATGTTCACTCAGGTGTGTACACTTTTTAACGATCAGGCATTTAAGGCCATCGCTAGTTGTAAACCTTTAATAACCTGCAAAGAGCGACGTATATTTGTGTCTCGAGGCCGGACAAAGCCTCGCCGTGAATTATTCTTACTTAGAAATCACCAAACTAAACCACTATGCCGCATGCTGTAAAATATTGCACAACCTCTTTCACTAATTTGCTTAAAAAACGAAAATATATTTTGTAGTAGGAATGTTCCGTCACCTACTCCTCTTTTGGAGGCTCTACAGTCTGTAGTCTACACGTCTAACCCATTTGACGACGTGGGTCAGCACTTAACACTGATGATTTGTCTGCATTTAAGTGTTCATTGAGTACTTCTAGAAACTCTTATTTGAGGGAAAGCTGAAATATAAAGGCATTCAAATGAAACGCCTATGAGGGTTTTCCTTACGTGCGTTGCGGTACAGCATAACTTCAGGCGTCCACTACTAGTGACATCTAGCGGCAAGACGACCAGACTGTGAGCGGGAGCGTTTAGATACGGCGCTCCCAGATAGGTCGCTCACAGTCACATTAGCTGTCTCAGTCGCGGCCGGGCATTCTTCACATTGAGAATGAGTGCTGCATTTCTCACCCATGCCCATGACGTAAACGATCTTAGCCTTGTGCAAGAGTCAAAACTGTCTTCGTCCCCCAAAACCCAGTCATCGGGCAGACAGTAGCGGAGGAACACCTTAAATTAAAGGGGGGGGGGGGCGCTGCCGACTTTAAGTCCCATTCTTTCCATGCAACGCCCGTAGGGCTGATGTTAAAATGCCCAAATCAAGGGGGCACGGTACCTCCCCCCGTTCCGCCGCTTATGCGGGCAGGGCGGAAGGCTGACGGTAAAATTGCCGTTCGTATTTCAGTCCGCAATGAACTCAGGGATTTCAGCATCAGAGGTTGTGACTCCATAAAAGTGACGACCGTCGATAGGATTTTAGCTGTTGTAGCAAGACCGCCAACATAAAGGTCAACATACTCTTCTGTCCTGCAAGTACCCGGTCAGCTAATTTCCATAGAACAAGTAGGTATGCATAATCGAGAGGCGTCTGAGTTGCCAAGATAGCATGGCCATAGCCCCCGCATGAAATGACAAATGCTTTGGTGATGCCTTGGATGATGATGGTTTGGTTTTTAGAGGGCTAGACTGCATTTATTACGCTCATTTATCGCCGCTGGGGCTTCCCAAATGACAAGAGCTAAGAATTAATGACATGAGCACATCATGACATAATGATATAATGCATAGACCTCTGTATCGAGTCGGACACGTAGTTTCTGAGATACAAAAAAGGGATTTGCACGAGCGCACGTACATCGGCACCTCAAAATTGGGACATGCGTTATTAACAAGTGTGTTATACTTAGCTGTGTTCCAAATCGACACTCATTCGGCCTAGCCGTTCCCGAGATACTGTCACACCATTTTCATAAACATCTCTCACGCGCCACGTCACGTGCAGGTGCTCCCCCATCACCCAGCATCGGTTCGGCGGATGGTGCCCATCAATTTCAATGAATGGGGCTATGCGGCAGCGAAAAGACGGACGTCGTAGGTAAACTGACTTTCGAGCTATGTATAAGCGTTTACTTTTAGGGCCGTTGTGGTCATGGCCAGATTTTCAGTGTTCAGTCCAGTAGGTATACAGAGGTCTATGCATAATGACAAAAGAAATGACAAGAGCTAAGATTAATAGCAAAGTTCTAGATGCCACAAAACACGCGATTATGGTTTCAGAAGGGTGCTTCATTAAGCGTTCATTTACGCTTTACACTTCAAGCCTCTTGCGTGAGCACTGGCGGATCCAGACTTGCGTTTTGGGGGGGGGGGGGCCAACTCGTGCAAGGAGCCAAACCTAGGGTACCCCCAAATCCTGTTTTCTCATCGGATTTAGGCCACTTATTTTTCGTCACAGCCCTGAAACGATAATTTTTTTTTTAACTAAAAAAAAAAAAAATAGAGAGAGAAATGGTAGCCCACTCAACCCGTGCCTTAATATTACTTTGAAAACACTTCAAATTGCTTTTGTCGACCACCGCTCCGGGTCGGTGCTTGGCGCAGCCTTCGCGGGCTGGGAGGTGTCGGTTGAACCTCTCTGCCGTTCGGCCCCTGATCAAGCTAGAGCTCGCGGAAAAAACGAGTGTGTTGCCTGTCAGTGACGAGAGGAAGCCGATGATACCCGATTTTAAGGTCCTTGGTCATTGGTTGACCTTCCAGGGCGGTGTTTCACGGTCGCGCTGCCAGCCGCTGCCAGCGCATTCCGCGAGCTAAGGTCAACCTTCGGTAGTGTTGTAGGTATAGGCTAGTTGATGTCTCCATGGAAACCAAAAGTGCCAACAGCGCTGGCAGCGTGCCGTGAAACACCGCCCAGGTCAGGTCACAGACCCAAAAGACGGGAAAATCAGGGCCTGTCAGAACCTCCTAAAGTAAGGCTGTAATAGATTTTTTTGTGCTGATCACGAATTTCATGTTAGTTTGGATCATAGATGATGTCTTCATGCCTTTAGGCTATGTCGGGGCAGGCCAGGTCAGGTCAACCAGGTCAACCAGTACTTATGGGCGTCCGTGTAGCAGGTGTCCGACTACCACTGGCAGCTACGTAACATGATACGAAGGCATCAAAACTACTTCGTAAATGTTCAAATGGTTGCTAAATGCTAAATTCAAAATCAGCTAAACGAAACTATCCTAGAAACATGTTAAACTCGGAAAAGTGCACCGAGGTCATCAAAGGTCAATGACCTGACTTGACCCTAAGGTGACATTGACACCTACCACAATGGTTGGGACCAACATCATTTCACATGTTTGAGCGTTTTAAACCACGAAAAGACTGTAAACGAGCGGATAATGTGAGCCGACATACGCGGAATCGCGATTCCGGCCAAACATGGCCTCAAACATGGCCAAACATATGGTGCGTTCGGAGAGGCACATTCCACGTGGAATCCGTGGAATACTCCATGCGCGCGGAACATTCCCGGAGATTGGCCGTTCAGAGAGATACGCCTCCGAACGCGGCACGGGGAATATTCCAGGGGACGGTGAATATTCCATGCTCTCCGAACGCACGGATAGTCTCGAGAAATAGGCCACAGGTCAAAGGTCACTTGGGTCAGGGTCATGAAATTTTCAGACTTTTCAACATGAGGGTGCTAAAGTTTCGTCGCGATCGGATTCATGATAACTTACACGATAACTTCACGCGTCGATCGAGAGGTAAAGTATGCAATAAGAACTTCTTGGGTGAAGACGAGACCAACACTCAAGCTCACATATTTTTAATGATACGGTAGTTTCTACCTACTACGCTACTTTCTCACAGTCATATTTCTTAAGTGTTTTTGGGGGCCAAAATACATGTTGCCCCCTTTCAGGCTTGGGGGCATGACCCCGTGGCCCCCCTGGATCCGCTAGGCCGAAACTAACTAGGCCGTTTTCAAACGGTCTGATATTTCAGGTCATGGTTTGCAAACGACCGGTGTTTTCAGGCTGTTTCATATGCCCTGACTGGGCCAGGCCGTTTGCAAACGGACAATTTTCATACGGCCTGTAACATATATTCATATTTCACCATCTGTCGCAGCATCAAATGCTGATGTGGTGCACACTGCACTCAAAAGCCGGAATTGGTCCTTGGATGCCGTAAGGACCCTTTTAAGAAATAAGTGACCCGACTGACCCCTTAGAGATTGGCCTGAGCTCTGACCGAAATAAGTCTTTTACCGTTTCACGGGAAGGGACAAAAGGTCCCTGATATGCTTCTTGTACAATTACCAAACAAAACAAGCTTTTCAACGCCAACTCAGTGAGTGTTCCTAAAAAAATTATTGCGCATATTCCGTGAATGAAAAATTGCCGGGTCATGTCAGGTCAGGCTGCCAGAGCAAGTTTGTTAACTTGACAGTTCAATCGATATGTATGCAATAAGACCTTCTCGGGTGACGACAAGACATGACGACACTTTATGAAGGAAGCTAGTAAACCCGGTGGTTTCTCCATAGGCACGGGAACCGGGGCAGTGGGGACAGCTTGCCCACCCCCCAACTATGGGGCCGTGGGGGCGGTGCCCCCACAACTTTCAGACGGAATACCCCATTTTTTGCAAATGTTTTCTTTTTTTGTTGAAAAAAGCCAAGGGATGAAAAATAAGTGGCCTAAAACCACCGGTGAGAAAACTATATTTGGGGAGACCCTAGGTTGATCTCTATTATGGTGTGCCCCCCCCCCCAGTCTGAAAGTAGTTCCCGCACCCCTGAGTTTCTCTACGCTATTGAATCACGCCGGTGATTCTAACTTTTAGGTATCTACTACGCAACCTTCTCACATTAATTTTTCTTCAAGCGTTTTGGGAGGGGGGCCAAAAGATATGTTGGCCCCCCTTTCAGGCTTTTGGGGGGCCATGGCCCCGGTGGCCCCCTCCCTGAATCCACCAGTGGGGGGCGGTGCCACCACAACTTTCAGACGGAATACCGCCCTTTTTGCAAATGTTTTCTTTTTTGTTGAAAAAGCCAAGAGATGAAAAATAAGTGGCCTAAAACCAGTGAGAAACTAGATTTGGGGGGACCCTAGGTTGATCTCTATTATGGTGTGCCCCCCCCCCCCCCCCAGTCTGAAAGTAGTTCCCGCACCCCTGACTTTCTCTACGCTATTGAATCACGCTGCTGATTCCAGTAGGTATCTACTACGCAACCATCTCACATTAATTTTTCTTCAAGCGTTTTTGGGGGGCCAAAAGATATGTTGGCCCCCCCTTTCAGGCTTTTGGGGGGGGCCATGGCCCCGGTGGCCCCCCCCCCTGGATCCGCCAGTGTGCGTGAGGTCACCTGAATTGTATGTCCATAGGCGCGGGAGCCGGGGGGGCAGTGGGGGCAGCTTGCCCCCCCCCCCCCCAACTCTGGGGCCGTGGGGGCGGTGCCCCCACAGCTTTGAGACGGAATACCACACTTTTTTTTGCAAATGTTTTCTTTTTTGTTGAAAAAGCCGAGGGGTGAAAAATAAGTGGCCTAAAACCGGTGAGAAAACTAGATTTGGGGGTACCCTAGGTTAATCTCTATTATGGTGTGCCCCCCCAGTCGGAAAGTAGTTCCCGCGCCCCTGTGTATGTCCGCCTTTTATCAACATTGGAACGTGACACACACAGTTGACTTGTCTGAAATTATTAAAACTACCACTACGACATGCGTGCAAAGCTATTCAAATTGAGCTTGAAGCTATTAAAAACGAGCTCGCAGTATTACGGAGAATCACGCCAGATGTGCAGTGTCTTCGAAACTACAGATCCGTTCCGCGCCACCGCCACACAAGCGAACTTATTCTGGTCGTAGGTACTTTTTGAGACAGCGAGCCAGGCGTCCAAATGCATACAGCTTCACACTTATTATCCATGCCAGAACTTATTAATCATTCTGCCGGCAGCTTGCATTCAGTTCACGGGTACCGCACTGGTTGTTTGCTTTACTAGAATAAAGTGCGGCCCCTTACCGATGTCATGTACAACCCAGCGCTATTTATGAATGCTTCAGCAGCAATTCAAAGTGCGCGGTTTTCGCTTAAAGGTAGTGTGCCACCTTTGAAAGATTTCCCATTTTATTTTTCCTAGGATAAGAAGCTTCTGTTTTTACCTAATATCGCAAAAAAAAAAATCAAAAATGGGCCTGGAATAGTGCCTTTTTCGCCTAAAAGTTTTTCGGTTTTTAGATATGTATAACAACTGTAGTGGGCTCACCTGCAAACAGGCGTCGGGCAACAATCGCGAATGCGGCGCACTTGTGACAATAAGCAAAGGTCATTATAGTGTTACGACCATACGACGTACGGGAATGAGTTATCAGCTGTCTAATCGTAGACAACACAATGTCGAGCCTTAAAGGGACCCTCCCACCTTAACATTAGATTTGAGTTGAGATAGCCAAAATGGGGTCCCTGGCTCACAATTACCGGTTTCGGCACTCACAACATCGAGAAATGCCTTAAATCGGAAATATTGAATTTCAAAATTGCAGCATTTTGATTCAGAGGGGCTAATGCTTAGGAATACCCCTCTGAATGTGTGACGTCAGCGCAAATATCTAACGATTTTTAAATGTTTGACTAAAACGTTTTGTAGCACGCGGTGGTATATGCTATTTGCGCGCAACATCTGCCGCAAACGCCGCACTTCTAAAATAAAGTCGCTAGAAACAGCGGAGATCCCAAAAAAGTAAACAAAAGTAAAAGTCTAATATCTTGAAAACCTGTGAATATTTTTCGGTGAAATTTGGTAGATATTCGTTTTCGCTCTTTCTGAACCGAGCGACATCACTTTCATGCCAATTCATAAACTTTTTTGAAGGTGGGAGGCATAAGCGTAACTTTATATCTCTTTGTGGGTGCTCAAGCACCCCCAATCCTGAGCTCAGCACCCCCTGCCTTCTTAAAGCACCCCCAGCCTTCTCAAAACATTCCCAGCTGACTCAAGGCCCTCAATAATCAGAATGTCCATCTCCTAGTACTGTAATGAGCCTAGTGAATCATGCAAATACTATGCTTACTCAATTCAGTGACTAAGAGAATATACATTGAATAAATCACCACAAATTAAGATGCATGATATTTGTGTTAACATTACATCTGATATTATCAGGGGCCCGGGAACGATTTTCAAGTTGGGGCGGGGGGGGGCGAGCCTAAAATACCTGACAATGATGCATATGAAACAGTGGCATAGCTAGGGGTCTAAGGGGACACGTACCCCCTCCCCCCATCGGGTTCAAAGGGACCCTCGGGTCCGAGAGGCCCTGCGGCGCCATTTGACCGCTGAGGGTTAACGATGGCCATATTTCTACTCAGAAGGGCCCCGTGGGGCTCGTTAGAGCACCTCATGGGCCCTAAATAGCCACACTAAGGTCTCCATAAGGGCCCCACGCCGACTTCTGAGGGCCTCTTGCGGCCTTTAAGGACACCTCGGTGGTCTCCAAAGGCCCATTAAGCCTGAAACAGACTCTTTCCGCAGTCAGGAAATCGCATGCGAGAGCCTATTCAAATACATGGAAGCACGCTCGCATCAATCGCACGCACCTCCCGCGAGCGATTGATGCGAGAGGAATTACAATGTAACTATTTGAATGGGCTCTCGCATGCGATTTCCTGAACGCGGAAAGAGTCTGCTGCAGCCTTTACTAGCCTCTGAGAGGTCTTACCGGCCTATGAGGGGACAGTTCTAGGGGCATTTCCCACCTGTGATGGTCCCACACTTATTTTTCTGAGGGCCCCATAACGGCAACTATGGGACCCTCATCGGCGCCTATGAGGGCCCAAAACGGTGTCTGAGGGTTTCACACCCCCAACTCCGAGTGCCTACACCAGTGCCTATTAAAGCCCTATATCGGCGGCTCTGAGGACCCACCCAACACCTGCGCATCTAAAGGCCACCCACTGGTGACTTTTGAGGGCCCCACAACGGTGACCCTGAGGGCCCCACCGGCGTCTGAAAGTACCATGCCGGTCTCTTAGGAACCCGCAGGACTTCTTCTGCCGGCCTAAGCCCTAAGGACCCCTTGCCGGTCACTGAGACCCCCTACCGGCTTGTAGAGAGTTCGCGTTAGCAGCTCTAAAGGCCCCACACCCGTCTGTAACGGCTCTACACCAGCGTCTATGAGGGCCCGGAGCAACGCCTGTAAGGACCCTCATCGGAGCCTCTGAGAGAATCACACTAGCACCTCTGATCGCCCACACCGGCACCTGCATGGCGGCCCCACACCGGTGCCTCCCTTACCGGCGGCTCTGAGGGCCCTACGCCGGTGATTCTGAGGGTGCCACCGATAACTGAAGGCACCACACAAGCCCTTAGTGTAGCTGAGCTTTAATCCCATACCGGCCCTCCGAGGGCGCCACGTCAGTGCACTCATTGCCCCACACTCCTCCCTAACACCCGGAGCGGGTAAACTGTGTTATACCTATAGCAACGATTTTACCACCGTTGTACGTTATGTATTTCTCAAAGTTGGCTCAAAATGGTCCAGTACAAAATCTGGCCCGCCAAACTTATGGCCAAGGTCAGGCCCAAACACGTTTTGGGCAATCAGTCTCAGTCCATGACTCCATTCTTTGGCAACTACGGTGCAAGGTCGATACTGTAGAAACTTGCAATTTGTACCCTTGACGTGACCTTGACCTTGACCTCAAACTTTAAATTAAGTACATGTTTTTAGTTATTCGTGATGAGATCTTTCGATTGGCGTTTGAATTTTCCAAATCGGACCATTAGTTAGGGAGATAACAGGGGGGTAAAATTTATCCCCCCAGCCCCGCGCGTTCGGCTGGAGACCCCAGCCCCGCGCGGGTTAACACGCGCACTGCAGCGGGTCTGAGCCGAACACGAACTGCAGGGTGGGGGTTGAAAACACCCCCCCCCCTAAGATCTCGAAAACGGCGCAACGTAGCGACAAACGGTAAACGGCGTTAGATAGGTGGAGATGTTATTTAGAGGAAATACTAGGTCATTTTTGTCTCAGGTCAAAAACGAGGTCACCAGAGGTCACCGAAGACAAAATGTTACGATTTTCACAACAGGAATTTCGCGGTAGTTTTTCTTGAATAACTTGTCTTGCACACAAGACAGAGGATCGATTCGAACGCCATCGTTCTTAGCTCGTCAAGGCGCATCGAATGATATATAATATGACCTCGAAAGGTCAAGTTGAAAATTTGACCTCAGGTCATGACCTGACCGAAATAGGTCATGTTGCATATCATTCGATCCGCATTGACGAGAAAAACACGATAAACGTCAAACGGAGTCTCTATCTCTATTCAATCTCAAGTTATTGAAGAAAAACCGCTGGTGACCTCAGGTGACCTAAGATGACCTGGAGATCACCTTCCAAAGGTCATAAGTGATATGTTTCGGTGAAATCACCAACAGGGACCTGTAATACTATGATCCTGAGCGTATTGAAGTCATAGGATGGCATTCAGAGTAAGTTGAAATTTCTCCCATTGACTTATAATGGGCCGGTCGCAAAAATGACCTGACCTTAGGTCATCGATATAAAAATTCCGAGATATACAAGTTGTAGCTCGTGATGACTTTACTATTTCCTGTGGGTTTCAAGATCATATCTCAACAACTGTGGGCTTGGTGGGATTGCAAACTTCGAAATTTACGTTTCGAGGTAGGATCACTTGACCTGACCTGGTGACCTGACCATAGGTCACCTGGGGTCAAAATTTTTACTCAAGGTGTGCAAAAATTGGGAGAACAGATATGCAAAATTTGGCGGCGCCGTTTTCTCGCGATTTGCGAAAAACCACAGGGGGGGTTGAAAACAACCCCCTGCAGTGCGCGTGTTAATGCATTGGGTGAGCCAAAACTGTTTTACAGTGGCGCTATTAAAACAAGCTCTCGAACCGATTTAACATCATTTCTTGCATGATGCCTGATGGCTACAGTAAAAAAAGAACAGCTAAAAAAAACTACAAAAACTATGGCATGCCTTTCTGAAGGCTATTGAGCACCCCCAATGATTTTTGGAAAACTACACCCATGGTGGGAGGGTCCCTTTAAAGGGATTATCAGGGTTTAAAAATTGAAAGGAATCGGCATAAATTTCCAATCAATGAACTCCCCAGACTCTGCCGATTCTAAAGATATGCATAAAATGTAAATCGGTACCAAAATTTGCGAGATATAGCCGTTTCAAAATTGACAAAATTGTACTTACTCACGCAAAACAAGTACTTGGGCGGCCAAGTTGGCCCATCGCTAAAATGTAAACAAAGAGCAGCCTTGGGAAATTTCGCCGAGGCCGCCGCACCGCACTGGCGATTTCCACAAGACTGTTTTGTTTTTGTCTGTTGTTTTTAGGGCCTTGCAACAAGATTTCAGTGCTTGGCATTGGATTTGGATATGAACAAATTGAAGATTTGCTTTTCAATAAGACAGCAAGAGTTATCAACATTGCCAAAGTTATTATATGGGTGTGATTTGAATAGCTTGTTTGCTGATCATCAAAATCTTGATGTTAATATCATTTAAATGTCAACAATTTTCAAGGGTAAATTTGAGTGTTTTATTTCAATAAATTGAAATGTAAGTGCATCAGGCACAAGAACTAAGTTTCAATCTGATTATTTTGTCAAGAGTGGTGAATCTAATGTAACGTCTTGCGAGAAAGCTTACCTAAGTGACTGAAGAAAGCGCTACAGTTTTTCAAAATCAATGTTGATCTGTTTTTTCGAACAACAGGTTGTACAACATGATGTGACATGACCTCTGTGCCCTGTACGTCACCCCTGCTGCTGCAGCAGAGCCCCGGCTTCAACTATAGTTTGTTATGGGTGGGCTCTCCGTGAACGTCTTGGTGCATTTCTACATATTGTTGCTGTGAAAGGACTGTACATGAAAAAAATATGTAACTTGTATGTTTTTTATTGCCCTGGTACCTACTTAATGTATATTTTTGTTGTTTATGAGTGATAAATGAATATATTTTGAGGAAAATTGAGTCATTTCAGTTTTAGTTTGTGGAACAGAACAGAAGAAGCTGATGAGTGTGGATCATGCTTCAATTGAGAGAATCATCCTCAGTTATCTACATATAAGCATGCTTTGTAAGCTCCTTGCATTTTGCCAGCTTCTACTTGCTAGTCAAAGTTGTAAGAAGGGTTAGGGAGAACAATTGGTACACATGCCACCATGTGCAATCACCAAACGAATGAACGTGAGGGCCAAGTCCTTCACACAGCATGGATACTTATAGGTACTGCACTAATGTATAATGTTCATTATGTTCATATTAGCAACTCACCCAGGCAGCCTGCCTTGTGGTATTTCTGAGTTTAGGATTTTGCAAGACTCACACTAATCAATAAGGTAAATTATATTGATATGTATGGATGAACAATGTGCAAAGGGGTCGCACGTGCCTGCTCAGTGCTCAGCCATGGATGCACGTGCCTTCTCAACAATGGTCGTGCTTGCAGACATCTCCATGGACGAACAATGTGCAAAGGGGGGGCCGGGGGAGGGGGGGCCTGCCTCCGCGGCCGACTGTTGGCTCAGCCGCTGCTGCTGCTTGGCGCCGCTGCTGAGCGCTGCCGGAGACGCCGCTCGCTGCCGGAGCTGCCGGAACAGTCACCGGAGCTACCGCCCGCTGCCGGAGCTGCGGGAGCCGGGCCCGCCGCCCGTCTGTCAGGGTCTGTCAGTGCCGGCAGTGGACGCGCGCGGGTGCGGGCCGGGTACGGACGCGCGCGGGTGCGCGCCAGGTACGGGTGCGCGCCGGCTATGGACGCGCGCGGGTGCGCGCCGGCTATGGACGCGCGCGGGTGCGCGCCGGCTATGGACGCGCGCGCGCTTGCGTGCCGACGATGGGCGCGCGCGCGCGCTTGCGTACCGACGATGGGCGCGCGCGCGTGTATGCCGACCATGGCTGCCGCCCGCTGCCGGAGCTGCGGGAGCCGGGCCCGCCGCCCATCTGTCAGGACCGCCGACGGCAGCACGCCCGTCGGTCAGGGTCTGTCAGTGCCGGCTGTGGACGCGCGCGGGTGCGCGCCGGGTACGGACGCGGCGTTCTCGCCGGGTAAGGACGCGGCGCGCGCGCCGGCTATGGACGCGCGCGCGCTTGCGTGCCGACGATGGGCGCGCGCGCGTGCATGCCGGCCATGGCCGCGCGCGTGCATGCCGGCCATGGCCGCGCGCGTGCGCCCCAGCCATGGACGCGCGCTAATGCGCGCCGGCGATGGGCACGCACGTGCCTGCTCGGCAATGGATGAGCGACGAGCGTGCCTTCTCGGAAATGAGTATACATGCAGACATCTTCATGGATGGACGCTTTCAATATGTTCAATGTGTTGAGACGGATCTGAGTAAATTGGAGAGAAACTAGGATAGTTTTAGTCCTGCTCAACTGGTTCTGCCAATAAGTACAAACACCACCTTGCTGCCAACTGCTTACCAAATACCGCATCTGTTGTACCCTTGCATGATGCATATGTACATACAGAAACAATTACAGTCTGTTGAAATCTGAAAACATGCACTGCTGAGCACTGTGGATGAATCTGTATGAACCGTGTGGCGTGTGGCCCAGCGAAACCTTCTGGACCAGGTTATAATTGACAGTGACTTAGTAATCAATCCTTGCGAAGAGAAAATAGATGATTGTGCTTCAGATGAGCATAATGAAGAAGCGTTCCTGAAGTTGAGTTAGTGGCTTTCCATCATCCATGCCAGATGGCCAAAACACACCATTTCAATACTGTCCCAAAAATATATTTCAAAACACTTATTGCATGGCTATACACACCAGCTTACTCGGTCACCACACTCAAACCAAGGCCATATAAGGGTCATATAAGTAGACTCAAACACAGTCTACTGATACAAACGTCACTGGTCTCAAGTCTGTGCTCAATGCACCAGCTGTACACTACTCACAATACGTAAGGACTCAACGTCAGCCACCAATTTTCTACATCAAATTCACATCAGGTTTTCAAAGTAACAATGTATGTGCCACTCCTTTACTTTGTGCTACAAACACAGAATAAATGATATCAGTCAGCAATGCATTGCTCATTGTCAGCCAGTCTGCAAAGTCAGTCCGCAGGCTTTGCAAGTAAGTGCAAAGTCTGCAGAGATCAGTTGCTTTACACACCACCAATATCATGCTGCAATGTGCTCAAAATATGCCCATACACCAACAACAAAGCACAACCATGAAGCACCACTGATAACACTTAACCTCAAAGCACACAACATGATAATTTATTTATTTTGAGTACCTACAGAAACAGAATGTCTCAAGGCCACTCGTGCTCACTCCGAAATCTGCCAGTCGCTCAGCCTTGAACATTGACATTATTTCATCTGAAATCTATTTTCTTCACTTGATCAAAGTTGATCTGCGTCATACATCTTACAACGGATGTCTCGAATTATTGGTAACGTTCAGCACTTAGCATTAACATTACAAATGATAGGTAGGTAACTTTGGTTCACGTGTCCGGACAAAATTTCGTCTGACATTTTTTCGTCGGACAGTTTTTCGTCCGCAGATTTTCGTCCGACGTTTTTTCGTCTCGCATTTTTTCGTCTGTACATTTTTTCGTCTGTGCATTTTTTCGTCTGTACATTTTTTCGTCCGGACATTTTTTCGTTCGTACATTTTTTCGTCTGTACATATTTTCGTCCGGACATTTTTTCGTTCAATAAATTTTACGTCTGTGCACCCAAGGTTGAGTGAAAACATACTACAATGCTATTCAACTGTGAGGCAAATGACGTCATAATAATACTCGGGGCGAAGCAGTGCAGTGCCGAAGGCAATGCCTTAGGAGAGATTACAGGCAATGGTAAGTCAAATATTTTTAGGTTAAGTGGTTGTGTATCTGGCTTCAGGCCGAAGGCCTGAAGCCTGATGCATAACCACTTAACCTAAAAATATTTGACTTACCATTGCTTGCAATCTATTCATGCAAGTAACTGTTTCCTTATCCCCCGGTAGGCAAACATCAGTAGGTAAGGTTAGGTTAGGTTAGGTTAGGTTAGGTTAGGTTAGGTTAGGTTAGGTTAGGTTAGGTTAGGTTAGGTTACGTTAAAATTGTAGACGAAAAAATGTCCGGACGAAAAAATGCACAGACGAAAAAATATACGAACGAAAAAATGTCCGGACGAAAAAATGTACAGACGAAAAAATGAACAGACGAAAAAATGCACAGACGAAAAAATGTACAGACGAAAAAATGCGAGACGAAAAAAAGTCGGACGAAAATCTGCGGACGAAAAATTGTCCGACGAAAATCTGCTGGACGAAAAACCGTCATGGAATCTTGGTTCAACGTTCCATCCAGGGGGGTACGCTCCGGCCGTTTAGCATTACGAAAAATGGTGGCAGACATTTGTGGAGGATTGTCGACGAACTCTTGTTCCGCGAGCAGTACTTACACGCTAGCGGAAAATTCACCAATCAGCGCTCGGCAGTACTCGACGCTGATTGGTCCGACGCTCGTGACGAAATTGCGGGGGACCGCAGTTATTCTCTATGGACCCGAATAGGCTTTTGGATTTCGGAGGGGTTTCTTTAAAATTATATGCTGTTTGGAGCTGTTTTCGAGTTGAAATATATTTCTTATGACTGTTAGCTATATAATGACACCATAAAATCATGATTTTAATAAATATTACCGATGTAATATCGGCCGAAAAGACATGCTGTCATGGCACGGACTGCCCTGCGGCTGATGTGGGGCCCCTAGTGCCAGCGTATGGTCATGGGTGTAGGAGCGCCAAAAATATTAGTGAAGGATGTCACCTGACCCTTCTGAGAAAGTACAGGACCTTGCCGAAATGAAGGGGGGGGGGGGGCGAATTTTGCTAACCCCTCCTGTTTTTTTTCTCGCAAATATCTCACGCCCTTATCATCTAATCAACCCGCGCCCTGGTGGGGTCTGTTTATAACGCGACCTGGTGGGGGGGGGCTATTTTTTGCCCCCCCCCCCTCGTGGCTCGTATCTCCGAAACTACTGGACGGATCCGCAAAATTCACAAAATTCAAACGGCGTTCGAAAGGCCTGTCAAATTTGTCGAAGGCAACCAAATTTCATTGACCTCTGGGTCACCGATGACGTCACAGGTCAGGTCAAAGATGAAATGTTTCACCGTTCACGGGTCTTCTAGTTGTAGGGAATGCGCTATAACACCGAGGAAAACGCATTTTGGTGAGAATCAGCGATAGGGCGTCAGTTGCCTAGTAGATATGTTGTTATTAGAGGTCACTGACAATACCAGGTCAGGTCACAGGTCAGGTCACCAAGGGTCACAGGTCAGGTCACATGAACCCAACTTTACTAAGGTTGTGTGATGCATGTTTTATGGCCAATTTTTCATTTTCAACTCAATGGTGTTGGTTATAAGACTATCAGGTACGGCTTAGGTCACTTTCTGGTGAAGTTCAGGTCAAGGTCAGGTCAAGGTCAGGCCAAAAAAGGTCAAATTTTAAAGTTGATAGTTTTGCATAAAATGGGTATTTATTCGATGCAGCTCGTCACGGGGAGTCTAATGGTGGTCTTTGTTTTGCGCTACGGTGTCTAGAATTGCTAAAAATTGAGTTTGAAAATTTGACGTCATCAATTTTGAACGTTTTTTCGCTATAACTTCGCCAAAAAAAGGAGTTATCAATCTCAAATTTGGTATGTGGATGGAAGATGGTAAGGACTATCACATATATTCCGGTTTTTGCGAAATTCAAAACACTTTTTGGATTTTTCGATTATTTTATCGAAAAAATATATTTTTTGATTTTTGGGGGTCAAAATCCAAACATTTCAAAAATCCGAGATAGCAGTTTTGTAGCCCTGTCGATTCTACAGCTTTTATGTCTTTATCATTTTTCTGTATTTGCAAAGCTATAGGCCTGATAGCTCTTCCCGCGAAACCCTTTTTTGGGTCGAAAACGGCAGAATATGACGTCACTCTGACGTCATTTCCGGCCAACCTATCATAGCCTTTGGAAAAATATTTGGTCACAATGTGTAAAATTGATGTCCGGGAGGGTACTGAAAGTTTGGTGACGATCGGCGCAGCGGTTGTGGAGATATATAGAAAAGTCTGGAGGGGGGGGGGCAAAAAATTGCCCCCCCCCCAGGTCGCGGGTTAACGTCAAATTTTCAGTACAGTACATGCCTAAAATTGAATTATGCATCTTGCCATGAAAGCAATGAGTAAATCGGTGTGCAACCTCTTTTTTAGTAACAGGGGTGTACAGTCAAAAATCCCTCCGGAGTGGCGACGCGAGCGGTGCCGGCCGATTTTCACTGCCGGCGCCGGACGGTTACGTCTTTGCGTTGCGCTGCTTACCGCTGCTAATGCTCGATTCGCGTCAATATATCATTGCAACTTAAAAATGTACGGACTACAAGCAATGTTATAGTGAAAGAAATACGAAAATCAGCCGGTAACATTATGAGTCTCGTCACTCGTGTGTTCAAAGCAAACACAAAACTGACTGAAACGCTTCCACTAGCACACTAGTGTTGCTAATCGGAACTTGGACCTTCGGAATTCCGATTTTGTCCTACAATACCCAATTCGGAATTTGATTGGACACAGGCAGCACGCTTTGGACAAACTCAGTCGCTAAGCATTGGTGAAGACCCTCACATGCATTGCTCAACATTGGTGAAGGATCCTTCACCAATCTAAAACTTTGGTGAAAGGTATCATTCACCAAAGAGATACGTTGCTACACCTATGCGTATGGTAATAATGGGTTGACGAAGGGTTGTTGGAGAAACTTAGAGCCCCATCAGCATTCAGTATAGGGTCATTAGACGCCGGGAACGTCCATCAGGGGTCTGAGTAGGCCTGTCATAGGGGCATACATGACACATCATGGCCCATGGGTCAATGTAGATCCATTAGGGGCTGTTGAAGGGCCATCATTGTTCAGCGTGGGCTCGCAATTACCTCTGATGGGCATATGCCGTGCCCCGATGGACTATAACGCTGGCCCCTGATGAACCATCATCAGCCCCTGATAGGTCTACAAAGCCCCCTGCTGGGTCCAAATTGGTCACTGATATGCCCAAATGGGCCACTGAGAAACCCGTACAACATCCCCTGACTGCACCTGCTGGACCAGTGCCGTCCCCTCATGGGCCCACCGCAGCTCTTGAATGACCTTTTCAAGTCCCCTGAAGTGCCTTTATTGGCCTAAATGGCCCCTGATTGACTTATGTGGTCCCTATTGGTCCTATATGGTCCCCATGAGCCCTCAACGTCCCTAGACAGCCTTACATTATATGCCACTGGGCCCTGTTGGGTCACCACCGGCCCCCGATAGGCTTGCACTGGACCCACCGGGCCTATACCGACCCATGAAGGGCCTATGTCGAGCCCTCATGGACCTCCGATGACCACACGCAGGCATGTGTGGCCCCATCAGCAGTGGTCCGTCTATCCCATGTACTTACGGCCTTTTTGGCCGATGTGACACCGGTAGTATATAGAAATGTTATAATTAAATGTCGTTATTACACAGTCAAAAGTCACAGAAAGAATATCCAAGTTCAAAAATGGCCTCAAACCCAACAAAAACTAGTATAAATCACCTTCAAAAGCCGTAAGTCTATTAAACGCCATAGGGGAATAGCTACAGTCCCCCGCAATTTCGTCACGAGCATCGGGCCAATCAGCGTCGAGTATTGCCGAACGCCGATTGGTCGATTTCCGCTAGCCTGTAAATGCTGCTTTCGGATATAGTTTTGAACAAGTGAGGGTCGCGGCTACTAATTATCGCTTGTCACCACTTTTTCGTCGGGAACGTTCTACCTGGTTTATATAGCCTTGGTTCCATCCAAGCTTCTTCATTGCTGGAGCTATATCACTTTCAAGTTTAATTGCTTGAACTAAGACATTCTTGAATTACACTCGGGATGAGCTTAGTTTGAAAGCACACAACATAATTTTTTAATTATTTTGATTTTTGATAACCCACAGCACAGGATATCTAGAAGCTACACGCACTGGCTACAAAGCCCACAAGTCTTGAACATTCAAATATGAATAGGAACAGCTTTGTTTCGCACAGATTTCGCACATGGCGGGATGGCGCCATTCCGTCCAACTCATACAGCCTCAGAAATTACAACAACACACTCAACTTACGGAATATCCGTCAAACAAATCTTATTTACGACGACACGAGCCAATGCTAACAACGCTTGCCAGTTGCGCTAGAGATATTGGAGTGGAGACGTCAGAGAAAAAAAGTCTTTAGATTTCTCCCATTTCCCCACGTAACGTTGAACGGCCGTTGCGGCCTTATCTGGTATGCGACGGCCTTATCTGGCATAAAAAATATCTCTAGAAGTCTCTAGCTAGTGTTAAGCCTATGGACTTATAGGGAAATGTATCCGAGTACTTGGTACTGCCTCCTCCAGGTACTGGCTGGCAGACGGATCAACTTTGGAGGCCCACCATTTGGAAATTAGGCAATTTTGGGACGAATGACTTCGGATTGGGGCCTCAGCCACCTTCTTCTACACGTTTCACTGAGTAACTCCGAAATTTCGGAAAAAACCCTGATAATACCTTTAAACTGTAAGCCCGTATTGGTATTGTTTCTTTTATTTGGCTGTCGAACATTATTTATGGTTTGAAATATGATTTTATGTAAAATAATTGATATGAAAAAGCCGTCTTATAAGTTATGACCCCATTTCACCACACGCAAGTGGCAGAAATGACAATGATCAGCTGACGCATTTTTCTTGGCCGAAGTCAGAGCGCGCGGCCCGACGCACCACGCGTATTTGGAAATTCCGACCTCGACGAGCATCAGAAGCCACCTAACAGGCGTGTTCGAAACCGCAGGAGATGATGATGAACGGGTTTATCGAAACTTGATTGGATGAGCATATCGGTAATAGCGATTTCAGTGTGTGCATTTATTGTTCATAGTGGTGTGAAATGTGGTTGGGGTACGACCGACAACCCGTCGGGGCGAATTTCGCACTGGGGTACTCAAAATTTGAAGAATTTAAGACGTTTCCATGAGTTTTGAAGGTATGGGTAAGTTCTAAAAATCCGGTTCTCCTTATCTGGGCCATTAACTCCATACGGTCCAAGAAAGCTGGCACACTACCTTTAAACACCAAGGCAGTGTCTAATAACGAAATTTTACACATTTAGCGAGTCAATGTCGATAGCAGACCGGTGAAATGCTATCACGAAGACAGCGCTAAACCGACAAAACCATTATCAGAGCCTCATCTGATGATCCAATCAAGTAGAGTAGCTAATTCTTCTTCACCGTCGAAGGACATTTAACTTTTCCTGAAAGTGAGGCAGGCTCGCCCACTAATTGAACAGAACCTGCGATACACATCACAGCCGACGAAACTCAGGGAGCGATTTAGTTTCATCAATAATGCATTCGAAAACGAGCGCTACGTGCAGCTACCTGCGTAACAAAAATCAAACTGTAAATTCTCGAGATTTATTGGCGGCGAATTGAGAAGCAGCTGTCCCGATCCCATTGCATGATACAATGGATGGTTGCTAGATAGTATTAACAATGCAAGTTTCAAATAGGTCTCGTTTCACTGCAGGCCCCGGAACGATGTTGCAATTCCAGACAAATACAACGAACTGAAGGTACCCATCCGATAGCGAGATACGGTATGCATATAAAGTGCACAACTGCACAACCTAACTGTCTATACACGCTGAATAAACAAACTTAACGGTGCCATGTGTGCAAAAAACGGCATGCCAGTTCCAGCATACAATAAACAAAGGCTAGTAACTGCCCTCCCACAGACTCGCTCCATGCGGGCAAAGGTCTGCAAACAGCCAATAAGACCGTTACCTATGAATGGGGGTCTTCCTGGGCGCCAAAGGCCACATCACTGACAATCGAGCGGGCTGAGCCCCGAAGGTCAGGAACATTCCATTGGCCATCACCACGCCAGGCACATCAGCCACCCATAGCCCAATCACCGCTAATGGAATGACTCAAACCTGTCGTCGTCTTTTGTAACAAAAAACGGACAACATACGCAGCCGTATTAGCCTCTAAACACGCTCAGTTTGCACTAGGTAGAGGCCTCAGGCACACTGTCCAGTGTTCAAGCAGAATAATATTTCATTTAGTTAGTATTGGCAGTATATCCAATACTGTATACAACAGACAGCAGCCCACATTCGTTAGATTAACCATCAAACTGAGGTGACAAAACGCCGTCAAATTCACATGACAGCGCCCCAACGGGCATCGGTCCTTCTCTTTCTCGGAACATCTAATGATGCCGCACAAGGTGTGCCATCCGACCAGGAACCACCGTGCTCAGCAGCAGGAACGCTGAGCTCCAGCAGGCAGGAACGCCGTGCCAGGCCACGCCCGGCCACAATACCAGTCATCCTAG